>NW_024871116.1:592500-649654 GCF_019054845.1 Dipodomys spectabilis | reverse complement strand
TCTTCAGCTCAAGGCGAGCGCTCTACCACTTGAGCTACAGCACCACTTCCGGTTTTCTGGTGGTTTATTGGAGATAAGAGTCTCACGGACTTTCCTGCCTGGGCTGGCTTTGAACCGCGATCCTCAGATCTCAGCCTCCTGAGTAGCTAGGATGACAGGCGTGAGCCACCGGCACCGGCTGACCCGGAGTTTTTAATCCCCGGTGGCTGCGTCTGGGGGACGCCTGGCCGGTACCCTGCTGCCTCACATCTCCACGTCTCCGTTTCTTGGTGATCGTGATGGGGAGGTGCACACCGGCACAGTGGGCTCCACAGGGGCACTCACACTCAGGCCGGCATGCAGCCCACCCCTGCTCACACTTATGCCTACGTACTGCCCACCCCCCGGCCTCATACTCACGCTTGCACGCTTCCCCCCGCCTTGCACTTTCACCGACACTGCCCACCCTCCTCGCACTCAGGCCGGCATGCGGCCCGCCCCTGCTCACACCGAGGCCGCACACTGCTGCTGTCGCCTGACAAGTCGGTCCCTGGCCTGAAATAAACTAGGACAGGGATATTTCAGCTTGTGGCTTCCAAAAAAAGTGCAGTCAAATGTGGTGTAGGCTGTTTTAAGAACCCTCCAAAAAGATGGGGACGGGGAGGGGAGGGGAGCAGGGAGGAGAGGGAGAGGTGGGGGAGGGGAGGGGGGTGGGGGAGGAGAGGGAGAGGTGGGGGAGGGGAGGGGAGCAGGGAGGAGAGGGAGAGGTGGGGGAGGGGAGGGGAGTGGGGGGAGGAGAGGGAGAGGTGGGGGGGAGGGGAGGAGGGAGGAGAGGGAGAGGTGGGGGAGGGGAGGGGAGCAGGGAGGAGAGGGAGAGGTGGGGATGGGGAGGGGAGGGGGGAGGGGAGGGGAGCAGGGAGGAGAGGGAGAGGCTGGGACGGGGAGAGGAGGGGAGGGGAGGGGGGAGGAGAGGGAGAGGCTGGGACGGGGAGAGGAGGGGAGGGGAGGGGGGAGGAGGGGGAGGGGAGGGGAGGGGGAGGAGAGGGACAGGTGGGGGAGGGGAGGGGAGCAGGGAGGAGAGGGAGAGGTGGGGGAGGGGAGGGGAGGGGAGGGGGGAGGGGAGGGAGAGGTGGGAGAGGAGAGGGGAGGGGGGAGGGGAGGGAGAGGTGGGGGAGGGGAGGGGAGGGAAGGGGGGAGGGGAGGGAGAGGTGGGGATGGGGAGGGGAGGGGAGGGGGGAGGGGAGGGGAGGGAGAGGCGGGGAAGGAGGAAGGGGGCGGGGCAGGACACACTGGTGGGCTTGCCTGAAACCACACTTCTGAACTGTCACCCCCTGTCCTCCTGTCACCAGGCCACAAGCCTTGGCCAATAGAAAGGGAGGTGGAGGGGTCCCTGTCCCTCTGTCCCTGTCCCCCTCCACCGCCGCCCCCCTCTGGTCCCTGCCCCTTGCCTCTCCCCGCCCCGCCCCCGCCCCCTCCCACGGTTTTCCTGTTCCCTGTCCTGTTCTGTGTGACCTGCCCGCTTACGCACTGGCAAATGGTGGCCCAGTGTCCCCAAGAAGCTGTTTGTTCCCCCGGGGACTCGGTGGCGTACCTGTCCCTCGCCACACAGGTCAGCCGAGCATCACTGCAGAGCTTACTAAAAACCTTCAGGCTTAAGATCCACATAGATTCTGCTTCCACACCAGTGACGTGTGATCTGGTCTCCCCCAACGCCCCTGTGGACCCCTGACTTTCTGGGGGGCCCTCCTCCCCACTTCTCTGAGGGTCGATCTCTATTTTACACCTGTGAAGAAGCATTTCACGCTGGCCACGCTGTTCACAGAGTGTCAGGATTTTGCACTGCGTGCTTTATAGAAACAAAGTCATACTAGGACTCGAACTCAAGACCTCTCACTCTCAGCTTCCTGGCTCAGGGCTGGTGCTCTACCACACCTTCCATCCCCAGAGCGCAGAGCCCAGGCCCCGGGGTGTCCCCCGGGCCCCTGGGATCCGGAGGCCCGGGAGGCTTGGGAGCCCACTCATCAAGGCTGTCCTCGGTGGAGAGCTTTGCGGGGTGCTTCCTCCCAGAAAGCAAGCCTGCCCCGTGCAGAATGGCTGCATGGGGTGTGCGTGTCCCCGCCCCTCGGGCCCGGCAGCCCCTCCGCGCTCAGCCCGATGGCAGCACCGTGGCTGCCATGTGGAGCTGTGGCGTTTGCTCGCCGTGGGGGACCTGGACGTGACTGGTGACCGTCGAGGCCATCAGGTGAGCTGGCCCTGCCTGGGCCCCGCAGGGCAGTGGTTCGGCTGCCCCCCGCCAGGCCCCGGCTTGTCCGCCGAGGGCTCTGTGGCTTTCCCGTGGCTCCGTGGGCTGCATGGATGGCGTGATGCACACCTCCTGCAGGCCCGTGGAGGGAGAGCCACGTGCTTTCACGCAGACTAGGGAGGACCCCGGCCATGCCGTCTCTGCCCACCTGCCCAGCCCGCGGTCTCTCCTCGCTCCCTTCTCCTCCCCCCGCCACCAGCCCTGGAGAGACAGCCTCCCGTCCCGCTGGGTAACGCCCGCCGTGTCCTGACACCACCTCCAGCCACGCGGGCCAGGCCTGCTGGCCCCAGGCCACGCTTGTGTCGTGGTTGCTGGAGCCACAGACGGGTCCCTGGCAGGCCTCTTGCCCTTTCCCAGGAAGTGCTCTCCCCTGCCCCTAGGGGGCGCTCTTGCTCCAGGTTTTGCTGGCAGATGGGTCTGATGGCCACGCCCAGCCTCATTCTCCACACATCCTTCCACCCACCCCTCCATCCACTCATCCATCCATCTATCCACCCATCCATCCCCCATCTACCCACCCACCCATCCATTCACCCACAGTCCATCTATCCACCCATCCATCCATCCATTCATCCACCCATCCGTTCACTCAGTTTTTCTATCCACCCATCCACCCACCCATCCATCCATCCATTCATCCATTCACCCATCCATCCACTCATCCATCCATCCATCCATCCATCCATTCACCCACCCACCCACTCATCCATCCACCATCCATCTATTTCCTCTCAGTTGGCTGCCCTCCTTGCCTCCCACCTCCCCCTCTCCTCTGTGCTCCCTCCCTCTCCTCTACCTCCCTCCCACCCTCCAACGGTCCCTCCTTCCTCTCTCCTGCCTCCCCCCTCCCTTCTCCCATCCCACCCATTTTTGCTTTCTCCCACCGGTCTTATTTATTCAGCCCTTACTATGTGCCAGGTTCTCTTTGTTTGCTTGGTCCTCATTTTCCCCATTTGACAAAGGGTTGCCGAGGGCCTGGTAGCTCTCTTCGTTGGCCAGAGCCAGGAGAACATGGCAGCCTTGGGAAGCGAGATCTGGTTCAGCCCCCTGCCCCCCCCCCCCATGTGCTCAGACCGACCTGGACCTGGACGAGGAGAGGGCGATGCCAGAGGCCCCGGCAAGGCCCTGACTCCAAGCAGGAGTCCTCCGTGCTGGGCGACCATGCTGGGTGACCACAGAGCTCCCTGGCCAGCCAGGGTGTGGAGTTGCTGGGGGCCGGGCTGGACGTCTTGGGTTACTTGGAACTGCGATGTCAGTTGTGACCGACTCGGGGCTCCCCACAGTCCTTATGTCGGGGCGCGGTGTTTTCTTTCCCCACCATGTCACCGGTTCTGGTTTAGAAGCTCACACCTGCCCCCCCTCCCCACAGGCAGTGCACCCCAGGCTGGGGTGCAGAGTGGCGGCCTAGCCCCCACTTCTGTCTGAAGGCTGCGGAGTGAGGACCAGCCAACCACTGCCCCAGAGCTGAATCCAGCCGACAGTCCCTTCTGTCGATAAAGTTTTCTTGGCACACAGCCAGGAGCGTGTTTTGCTGTCCCGTAGACAGCGGAGTTGGTGAGGCCCAGCGCAGAGACCATGGTGGCTCACCAGGCCCGGGGCTCACCCACCGCGCCCCCCTTTACTAGAAGAGAGCTGACTGGGCCTGGCCACTCACTCACAAAGGCTGCTTTGTTCTTAGGCGATTGTGTGTGTGTGTGTGTGTTGATCCTGGGGCTTGAACTCAGGGCCTGCACACTGTCCTTGGGCTTCTGTGCTCAAGGCTGGTGCTTTACCATTTGCGTCACAGCGCCACTTCTGGCTATTTGATGGTTCATTGGAGATCAGAGTCTCATGGACTTTCCTGCTCTGGTTGGCTTTGAACTGTGAGCCTCAGACCTCAGCCTCCTGAGTAGCTAGGATTACAGGTGTGAGCCACCACACCAGGCACAATGCGAGTGTGTGCACACATGCACGCTCACGCACACAACCTAATGGGTGGCACTTGGAAGAATAATTGACTTATTTAATTTGAATGTTACCATTAGATTCTATCAGGGCCTCAAACCACAGGTGTGGATCCTGAATAAAATCAGTAATAAAAAGCCAGCCCTGTGGGCCGTTGGCTATGGAACCTTCTAGAATCAATGTGAGTCTCTGCTCATCCTCCCACGTATGATTGTTTGTAGGCAGCTGGCGTCAGGACCCGCAGCGGAGGCGTATTTTCCTCTTCCTGCCTCTGCTGTGTGTGTGTGTGAGTGTGTGTGAGCGTGAGTCTCTTGTGGCGTGTGTGTTCTTGGGGAGGTGGCTTTCCCCGGCCGGCTGTCTCCCTGTGCAGCTGGGAATTCCAGTTGCCATCTTGCCCACACCTAAGCTCGCTCTCCTTGTGTGCCGGTCTTGCCAATCCCTCCCAGAGCCTCCGTATTCACCGTGTCAGATGCTTCTCTAGAGAGAAGTTTCTGGAACATTTGCTGATTCAGCTGAATGTGCCCGTTTTGAGTTTGGGGACCTGGGGTGTGGCGTGTTTGAACATGACCCTTAAAGACATGTGTCGCCCCCATCTCCAGGCTGGGCTGAACAGACCCGTCTCCCCTGGACCTGGGCTAGGGCCAAGACCAGAACCTTCTACGGGCCGCCGGCTCTGGTGATGAGCGAATCCAAGCAGGCGGGTTTTGCTTAGGCTGCAAGCTCCTGGGTTTGTGAAGCCTTCCCGGGCCCGTGCAGCCTCGTGGCCGAGGGGCACAGTCCGGGGCAGGGTCTGGCAGATACTGGGGGGCCCCAGCCCTGCCTGTCACTCACCCCCAGAACCGGGAGCCATGCCCCGCTCTTCTGGCTCCTGGACCTCTGTGTCCCATGTGGCAAAGCCATGAATGGACGCTGAGGGTCTCCGTGCCTGAATTCCCGTGGAAAATTCCAGAAAGAGACTTGTCCATCCTTCAGAGGATGCATGCGGGGGTGGCAGGGAGGTGCCCTGGGAACCTGATCTGGCATGAGGAGGTAGAGGGGAAAATCCCTCCCACACCTGCGAGGGTTTGGCAAGGTGTCTCCACTGTCCTGAGCACAGACCACCCCCCCTGCAGCGCGGCCCTCGGCAGCCCTGCCCGGCACTGGGGACTGGTGGTGCTCACCGGGAGATGCGTGGATTTAGCACCAGGCCAGTCCATCCTGTCATTGACCATTAATGGAAAAGTATGAGCTCTAGCAGGGAGCCGGCTTCTCACACCTGTCATCCTAACGCCTCAGAGGCTGAGATCTGAGGATCACAGTTCAAAGCCAGCCCAGGCAGGAAAGTCTGTGAGACTCTCATCTCCAATGAACCACCAGAAAACCAGAAGTGGCACCGTGGTTCAAGTGGTAGAGCGCTCGCGTGAAAGGAGCTGGTCCGTGGAACACTAGATTGTGTGTGTGTGTGTGTGTGTGTGCACATGCACGCGCGCGCTGTGCATATGCATGCTGTGTGTGTACGCAGGTGGGGACAGAGCTCAGGCCTTGCACGTGCCTGGCCAGCGCTCTACCACACAGCTATGGGTCCAAAGGAGGGAGTAGGGTGTGCTGTGTGGGAACTTTCTGGAATCAGGGCCCGGCTTGCTTGCAGCTCCTTCCTCATCTCCAGATTCCTCAGCTGCTGAGTGCGTTTGCATCCAGGCTGGGGGGGGGGGGGGGGGGCGCTGGGCCACAGGCAGGACTTTTATTTTGTCACGTGGATGAGCTCGGAGGGGGGGTCCGTGGTGGCCCCGTGGCCAGTTCTGTGGTGACCGCAGCCTTGTGTCAGCCACCAGCATGGGCGCGGGGCTCCAGACGAGGCCTCGCCACTGGCTGTCTGGCGAGGGTTGAGTCACCCGCCCTCCACGTGGGGAAAGTGGGGGCCGTGGTGAAGCCCACGTCCTGGGCTTCTTGAGGGACAGCAGGGTGGGTGGCGAGTTGGCTGGATGGCCCCGGGCTGCGGGGGATGCGTGACACACGGGCGTGGGGACCAGGCTGCTCGCTGAGGCTCAAGCAGACACCCCGGAGGGCCGGGCTCCCCAGCAGGGAGCCTCCGGGAGGGCGGCAGGAGGCTGGCCGCCATGAGTCGCCGTGGCTCATGGTGACTCGCGTGTCCAGTGCTCCGAGCGCCTCCCTGACACGCATGTCCCCCGCAGGACCAGCTGAAGCAATGCTTCTCCCGGCGGAGCCCCGAGGCCAAGGACACGGACACCCTGGTGCAGGCCGGGGACGGCCACGACGGCGTGTGGGCCGAGCCGCGTGCCCGTGGGGACAGGTAGGGCGTGGCGCGGCGCGGAGGGGGCGTGGCGCGGCGCGGAGGGGGCGTGGCGCGGCGCGGAGGGGGCGTGGCGCGGCGCGGAGGGGGCGGGGCGCGGCGTGGAGGGGGCGGGGCGCGGCGTGGAGGGGGCGGGGCGCGGCGTGGAGGGGGCGTGGCGCGGCGCGGAGGGGGCGCGGCGCGGAGGGGGGCGCGGCGCGGAGGGGGGCGCGGCGCGGAGGGGGCGCGGCGCGGAGGGGGCGTGGCGCGGCGCGGAGGGGGCGGTGCGCGGAGGGGGCGGTGCGCGGAGGGGGCGGGGCGCGGAGGGGGCGCGGCGCGGAGGGGGGCGGTGCGCGGCACGGAGGGGGCGGCGCGCGGAGGGGGCGGGGCGCGGAGGGGGCGCGGCGCGGAGGGGGGCGTGGCGCGGCGTGGAGGGGGCGGGGCGGGGCGCGGAGGGGGCGTGGCGTGGCGCGGAGGGGGCGTGGCGCGGCGCGGAGGGGCGGGGTGCGGCGTGGAGGGGGCGTGGCGCGGCGCGGAGGGGGCGCGGCGCGGAGGGGGGCGCGGCGCGGAGGGGGCGGTGCGCGGCGCGGAGGGGGCGGGGCGCGGAGGGGCGGGGCGCGGCGCGGAGGGGGCGGGGCGCCGCGCGGAGGGGCGGGGCGCGGCGTGGAGGGGGCGCGGCGCGGAGGGGGCGGGGCGCGGCGCGGAGGGGGCGGGGCGCGGCGCGGAGGGGGCGGGGCGCGGCGCGGAGGGGGCGGGGCGCGGCGCGGAGGGGGCGGGGCGCGGCGCGGAGGGGGCGGGGCGCGGCGCGGAGGGGGCGGGGCGCGGCGCGGAGGGGGCGGGGCGCGGCGCGGAGGGGGCGGGCCACACCCGGCCACCCCGCACGGCGGGGACTGCGCCTCACAAGCCTCCCGTCATGGAAAGAGAATGTTGCAAGCACAGAAGAACAAAATGAAGTGTGATGTGGGGAGGGAGACGGATCCATGGAGGCAGGTTGGGGCGGTCTAGGGCCCATGGGGGTCGGGAGGCAAAGGTCCCAGGGTCCCAGATTTCCTGAAAGGTTGACAAAAACATTCCAGCAAATCAGTGGCGGCAAGTGTGACGGTCAGCGTCCGCTCCATAAACACACTCGGTGGTTTGTTGTTTTTTTTTCTTTTGATAGCCATGGTTTGAACTCCGGGCCTGGGCGCTGTCCCTAGCTCCTCAGCTCAAGGGGAGCGCTCTACCACTTGAGCCACAGCACCACTTCTGGTTTTCTGAGTGGCTTATTGGAGATAACAGTCTTATGGACTTTCCTGCCCAGGCTGGCTTTGAACCGCGATCCTCAGATCTCAGCCTCCTGAGTAGCTAGGATGACAGGCCTGAGCCACCAGCGTACGGCTTGCTGTGTAAATTTTATTAGTAGAAGACTTAGAAAGAAAATGAGTCATTTGTGATCCCTGCACACAGATACACCTTTAGGCAATGATTTTATTCTCTCTAGATGATGTTCCCTGTATTCCTCTGTGTGTGTGTGTGTGTGTGTCTACCAATGCTAGGACATAGTATACATAGGACACTTCTATTTTTTCCCCTCCTTCCTTCCTTTCTTTCTTTCTTCCTTTCTTTCTTTCTTCTTTAACAATGTTAAGAATACTTATTATCTTACCACAAAAGCATTCAACCAAAAGAATAATGCTAATAGAAATTTGAATAAAACATTTAGAAGAATTTTAAAACACAGGGCAGAAAATAGCATTAGGATGTTTTGGCATAATTGCAAACATTTGAACACTTTCACATTCTCTTTGGAACCAGGTTAACTATTAAATAAAGATGGCAGATGAACAGTAATACAACCTAAAAAAAAATCCTTGAGTTACATGGCTGAGAATTAAAACAGCTCGAATACATTTTGCTTCGCAAGTTAAGGTTCTTTATTATGAACCATTATAGCTGTAAGTAGAAATTACTTGCTTCCTGTATTCGAGCATTGACCAAGATAATTTCTACAGAAACGGGCTCACTTGTCCTTTGAGAACTGTTAAACTTTTAGGCTTCCAATATCTCGTGCCCATCAGAAGCCGAGAGGAAAATTAAATCTAAGCAAGTAATTTACCTATTTAGGTTTTCAACCCAATCCCTCTATTCCTGATACAGAGTTCTTACGTAGGCACAGGTCTATAGCTATACGATTGAATTTCTAATTTATAGTAAGACATGGTAAGGAACGAGTAAAATATCCCAGATTCACTTATGTAGAATAGAATTTTGTCGTTCAATGTTTTAAACTTGTTGCAGATCCAATTGCCCAAATTTACGCTTGCTTTAAATTTTAAGTTCTGTTCTGCACTATTCCATTCATTTCTTTTTTTTTTTTTAATTTAATTTTGTTTTATTTGTGAACATACTGTACAGAGGGGTTACAATTACATGGGCAGGATAATGCATACATTTCTTACCAAGCATTGCAGCCTCCTCCTTTGTTTACCCTTCACCTCCCTTCCCAGCCTCCCCCCTCCCCCCCACTCCATTCATTTCTGTCAAATGAGAATGTTGGCGTGCTACGTTAGGGGATTGTCACTGGTTACTGTGGTCATTAACAGAACCGGATGCCCCAGTGGGTGAGGGGGCTCATTGAGGGACTTCCTTCCTTCCTTCCTTTCTTTCTTTCTTTCTTTTCCTTCCTTCCTTCCTTTCCTCCTCCTCCTCCTCCTTCTTCTTTCTTTCTTCCTTTCTTTCTTTCTGCCTTCCTTCCTTCCTTCCTTCCCTTGCTAGGCAGGCACTCTACCATTTGAGTCACACCCCCAGCCCTTTCCTTCTTTAGGTTATTTTTCGGATAGGGTCTTCCACTTTTTTGACCAGCCATCCTTGAATGAATAGCCTTTACATCTCTGCCTCCCTGTTGTATCTGGGATTGCAGGTGAGTGTGTGCTGTGTGGGGCACAGCCATTTCCTGGCTAGTCTTGAACCATGATTGTCCTGATCTCTGCCTCCTGAATAGCTGGGATTGAGGTGTGAGCCACCATAGCTGGCGTATTTTTTTTTTCTTGAGACAGGGTCTCGCTACGCAGCCCAGGCTGGTCTCATACTTGCAGTCTTCCTGCTTTTACCTCCCGAGGGCTTGGATTACAGGCACACATTGCTGGACACACCTCTTACTTCTTTATAAGCCGTGTCCGAACCATCTCTAAGGCACGTGTGTTGTGGGGCTTTGCGTGCCAGCCTGGCTAGGAGAAAATACTTTGGCTGCAGGTTCTGGAGCCTTAATTGGATTCAGAGCCTGCCAGGTGCGAATCTGCCCCGCCCCAGCTGGCCTGAGCCCCGGGAAGGGTGAGCTATGGTTTTCCGGTGACATCTCCCATCCCCAGGGACAACAGCTCACCAACCAGCCATCACGAGTCAGTTACGCGTGTGAACGTTCACTCGTGCCCTGTCTGGCGGGAGAGGAGGCCCGCACGCAGTAGGGAGTTTGTATCCCTGAAGAGACCCCGCTCTCGGCTCTGCCCATCCGCTGAGTGAGGCAGGGCCCAGCTCTTAGCTCCGCACCACTGTGACCGCGATGAACATGGCCTGGGCTGAACGGGGCCTGGGTTCTCCCGGTGGCCGGCGCCCCCTGCTGTACCCCAGCGGTACTGCAGCATCCCCGGTCAAGCATCACAGGTGGTGGACAAGCCTGCCACCTGCCACGTTTGTCTCAATCCCGCCCACCTGCCACCTGTCATGGAATCCTCCTCCCCGAGTGGCCGAGGCATGGCAAGCACCAGGGTGCCAGGGTTGACGACTCAGGCCCATGTCCTGGCTTAGAAGCTCCGCCGTGCTCCTGGCTCTGTGTGTGTGGTGGAGGTGTGCCTAGCTGGGCTTGTTGATGCATTTCCCACCTGGTCCTGCTGTAAACCCCGCTCCCGGGGAGACAGACAGAGATCAGGGGGAATCACAGTCCAAAGCTGCCCTAGACAGAAAGATCACGAGACCCCCATGTTAGCAAACAGCCCGGGTGAGGTGGTGCACACTTGCAGGCCCCGCTACGAGAGGGCAGTAGGAAGGAGGAGGATTATGACTCGAGGCCAGCAGTTACTTTGCATGGTCAGATTGCAGGGCTCCAGGGTTTGATGTAATCCTTGTAGGGTAGTGGGGAGGCTCGGCCATGCCTGTCAGCCCCACGGCTGCACGGAGCTGCTCGGTCAGCCGGCCCTCCCTCATCCCAGACACGAGCGAATTAGGGGGAGCTGTGCGGAAGTTCCCCAGCCCCCATCTTCCTGGGCACTGGTGCTCATGCCTGTCATCCCAGCTACTCAGGAGGCTGAGATCTGAGGACCATGGCTCAAAGCCAGCCAGGCAAGAAAGTCTGTGAGACTCTGATCTCCAGGAAAAAGCCAGAAGTGGAGCTGTGGCTCAAGTGGTAAAGTGCTAGCCTTGAGTGAAAAAGCTCAGGGACAGGATTTAGGCCCTGAGTTCAAGCCCCAGGACTGGAACACACACACGCATGTACACACACACACACACACACACACACACACACAGACCCATCTGTGCAGAGTATTGAGGAATGAGTAAAATGCATTTGTTTTAATCTTCACAAGTTTTCATGCCATTATTCATTTTTTTTCAGTCCTGGGACTTGAACTCAGGGCCTAGGCACTGTCCCTAGCTGCTTTTGCCCAGGGCTAGCGCTCTACCACTTGAGCCACAGTGCCACTTCCTGCCTTTTCTGAGGACTGGAACCCAGGGCTTCGTGCATACGCCAGGCAAGCGCTCTACCACTGAGCCACCTTCCAGGTCTGCGGGTTCTCAGGAAGCTGTTAATAGGACATTTTACATTCTTTTTTTGCTCCCAGACTGTGGGAGCTCCAGCATCTGCTTACATTCAGGGACACCGCCCCCCTGCCTTGGCTGCCCGCCCCCCCCCACCCTGGGCTGCCCCCGCCCCCACCCTTGGCTGCCCTCCCCCCCCAGCGCTGAAGCCCACAGCAGCCAAGGAGGTAGTGATGGGCACCGGGCAGCTCCCCCACCTGCCCAGCGGGGGGCGCTGTGAGCGGCACAGACCGGCACATGCTGGCCTGAGCTCCTTCAGGCGGGGCCCCGGGAGGCTTTGCCCCCGGTTCCTGGTGTGGAAGATCCGCGGCGCCCACCCGCCCGCTCCTGTGTTTGCGCTCGGTTCTCAGGGGCTTCTCCATTGCTCCTCGCAGCGTGGCGCCCGGGACCCCCGTCCCCCGACGGCACAGCGGGGCGGAGACAGCCCGCCAGCTCCCGCTTCTCCTCCCCGTCCTCCCCATCCTCCCCGCCCGGGCCCTCCACCGAGGAGCATGGCCGCCCCGGGGGTCCAGGGAGCACCAGCGCTGGCCGCTCCGACCCTGAGCTCGAGACCACGGACGGCCCCGGGGGACCCCTGCCACCCGACACCCGCCCTGCCCACGCGGTGGACCACTTCCCCTTCATCCACGTGAGTGCCCGCGCTGCAGATGGCAGCCTCCCCCTCCTCCTCCCCTCCCTCCCCTCTCCTCTTCCTCCCCTCCCTCCTCTCCTCCCTCCCCTCTCCTCCTCCTCCCCTCCCTCCCCCCCTCCTCCCCTCCCTCCTCCCCTCCTCCTCCCCTCCCTCCTCCCCTCCCTCCTCCCCTCCCCTCCCTCTTCCCCTCCCTTCCCTCCTCCCCTCCCTCCTCCCCTCCCTCCTCCCCTCCCCTCCTCCTCCCCGTCCCTCTCTTCTGCAATCTGTGCTCCTGGGCAGGCGCTCTGCCACCTGAGCTACGCCTCCCAGCCTGCGGCTCGCAGCTTTTTTGCCCAAGCGAGCTCCCGACCTCAGCCTCCCAGGTATCTAGAAAGACAGACACAGGCTCAGGCCACTCCTGAACTGTCCCTCCAGGAGGTTCTGCCTGCAGGGGACCCCTGCTCAGGCAAGCAGGGCCCCTCCTGGGCTGGCCACGCGCAGCTGTGTGTCCTGGGGAAGCTCCCCGGCCTCTCTGGTCCTCAGCTCCTGCGTGCTTGTGACTAGTGCCCGCAGCTCGGACGCGTTTAGGGGTAGGGCGGGCTCTTGCCCTCACAGGCTATGGAGACTGGGGGAGGGGGGCTGCGTTCCGGCCCCCAGGTCTGTGTGGGTTCCCTGTTCTGGTGATGAGCCTGAGGGCTGCCGGGGGCTCTCAGAAGAGGGGAAGACGCAGCCAGGCGTCCACGCGGCCCTGAGCCCCGGCCCCGTGGCCTGCGCCCCACGCCTTGCTTCCCCCTCTCCCCCCCTCACACCCCGCAGCAGACCTCGGTCCTGGACTCCAGCGCTCTGAAGACGCGGGTGCAGCTGAGCAAGCGCAGCCGCCGGCGCGCGCCCACCCTCGGCCACGCCCTGCGCAGCCGCTCCGGGGAGGCCGGGGTCCCCACCCCCGTGGAGGAGGAGGCCGACAGCCTGTGGATGTTCAAGGACTCCACAGGTTCGCAGGCCACACCCTTCCCCACCCACCCACCACCCGGAACTGCGGGGAGGGTTGACCTCAAACCCTGGGAGGAGGTTCCCAGACAGCAGAACTCGACCACGTAGGATGGGGGGTTCTTCTTCTACAGAGCTTATAAGACAAGTGTTTTGAGAGAGAATCAAATCGGGGCCCTTTGGGTCACAAAGGGCGCAGACATAACCTAACATTGGTTTGTGATCCCTGTGAAAGTCGCCCTTCTCTGTTCGCTCTTTAGGCTTGCTGATCCTTCCCTAGGTTCTTGCGTGGACAGACCAGGTTTTGTTTTTGTTTCTTGTTTTAATTAACTTTCCTAAATACATTTTTAGAGGCTATATGTTTTCCTCTGGACACTGCTTTGGCTGCATTCCATATTAAGAACAGAGCAGAATCTTGAGGCAGATAAGAATGATCTAGGGAAGAGCATTGTGGACCCAGCCATCAACGGGTGGCCGGGGTGGGAAGAGCTTTCTGTGTGGCAGGAGCTGGGAATCTTGGCAGAGGGAGGGGTGGTCCGGGGCCAGGGAGACCCCTGAAGTTCTGCTGGGGACTTAGCTGCAGGGCCTCGCTTCTGAGTGAGGGGGGCCGGGTCCCTCTCTCCCATCCCCTGTGCCCGCCAGTGAGTCAGATGTCTCCCCGAGCCTCCTGGGTTTTCCTGGAGCCACTTGGAGCAGATAAACCAGAGTTAGGATAAAAATGCAGAGCGCCCCCAGGGGCGTCCTGGTGGCCTGGAGGGGCAGGACACAGTGGACTCCCCACCTTCCCACCTCCCGCCCTGCATGCATCACTCGGCCCTGGCTGGCGGGCCACCCTCAGTCTCTGCCAGGGTGTCCACCGGCTTCCCTGACCCGGATGTGGCCTGTCTGTCTGTCTGTCTGTCTGTCTGTTCTTTCCTTGGGGAGAATCCGCTCGGTATCAGCTAGCAGGAGGTAGAGCTTGAGAGAGAGGGGGAGGGGGGGGGAGGGGAGGGGGGACCTGGTAGAAACAGGAGCTGGGAGCGTCCTGCCCGCTCCAGGCCGCCGTGGAGAGGCTGCGGTGGCAGGGTCGGACACAGAGGCCTCCCTGCTCCCCGCGTGGCGTGGCGTGGCAGACGCCGGCCACTGGGCTCCCTCGCTTTGCCACAGAAGAGAAATCGCCCCGGAGGGAGGAGTCAGATGAGGAAGAGAACTCGTCTAGCGTGGAGCGGACGCCGACCGGCCCCCTGCACAGGACGCCCGCCTTCCCAGGCCTGGACCCCGCGGCTCTCAAGGTACTGGACTCGCCCCAGCCGCTGCCTCCCCCTCCCCCTCTCCCCCTCTCCCCTCCCTCTCCCCCCTCTCCCCCTCCCCCTCCCCCCTCTCCTCCTCTCCCCCCTACCCCCTCTCCCCCCTCCCCCTCTCTCCCTCTCCTCCCTCTCCCCCTCTCTCCCTCTCCTCCCTCTCCCCCTCTCTCCCTCTCCTCCCTCTCCCCCATCTCCCCCTCTCCTCCCTCTCCCCCTCTCTCCCTCTCCCCCTCTCCTCCCTCTCCCCCATCTCCCCCTCTCCTCCCTCTCCCCTTCTCCCTCTCCCCCTCTCCCCCTCTCCCCCTCCCCTCCCTCTCCCCCTCTCCCCTTCTCCCTCTCCCCCTCTCCTCCCTTCCTCCATCCTCCCTGTGCCTTCCTTCCTTCTCTCCTTCCTCCCGCTCTCCTTTCCTTTTTTTCTTTTTTTCCTCCCTCTTTCTTCCCCTCCCCACCTCCCTCACTCCTTCCAGCCCAGCAGCCTCGCACATGGGCGGTCTCTGCTCTTCCTTATTGACAAAGAAACCACGTGTGAAGGCCGCCCTGATAGGCCCTGGGCGCCCTGGGCGTGCCGGGCAGGCCACGAGGGAGAGCGGCTGCAGGCAGGCGTGCGTGGAAGCCGCTGGGCGCCGCGCGTGGAGCGGGCAGTGTAGGTGGAGACTCTGACCACCGCCGCATCAGGCCACGTCAGGGTCCTGCAGACTCCGGTCAGAGCCCTGGAGCAGTGAGGAGGCCAGCGGGTGGCCGGGGGCAGTGTGCGCATGCGTGCGCGTGTCCGAGGAGGCCAGGGGCAGTGGGTGTGTGTGTACGTGCGCGTGCACGTGCGTGCTGTCTGTCTGGGGGCTTCTCTGGAAGGCCGAGGCGATGGGTGGCGTGGCAGGACATTGCCGCAGGAGCCTCGGTGCCAGCCGGTGCTCGCCGGCTCTGGCAGTCGCCTTCTGTGAGGGGCCCCTGCTGGCCCCTGCCCTGACCCCCAGCTCCTGCCTGGGTTCGCTCAGGACCTCTCCAGGGCCCCCCGCGTCTGCTCACGTCGGGAGTGAGGCCTTCCCCAGGCAGTAGGCGGCCCCACCGTGGCTCTCTTCCCTCCAGGCCCGGCTGCACGGTCCCAGCGAGACCCCCGGCTGGGCCCCCAGGACCCCCAAGTCCCCCTTCCAGCCTGGAGTGCTGGGCGGCCGTGTGCTGCCCTCCAGTGTGGACAAGGATGAGAGGTGAGCGGCCTGGGGACGGGGGGGAGCAGGGGGGTCCCCCCACTCAGGACCCAGGAGCCCCAGGCATCTGCTGGCTTCTGCACTGGCCACAAGTCTCTGATTTCCCACCAGACAGCAGCGGCTCGGTTCCTGGGGTCCTGCTTCTTTTCCCCGATTCCTGCCACCCCAGCCCCCAAACCCAGCTCTGTTGCTTGGAACCACCAACCAACACAGCCCTAAGGGGACACTGGGGCAGGCTGCCTTCTCTCCAGGGAGCTCTCAGCATGGAGGGGGGACTCTGGGGCAAGTTGGGGGAGCAGCTGCCAGTCCCCTGCCAGGCCCCCTCCACACAGAGCCCAGCCCAGAGTGCCCAGCGCCTCCCAGCCTCAGCCAAGGCCAGGGCTGCGGTCCCCACACGGGCTCACAAGCCTCCACCATGCTGGGAGGGTCGTGATGGGCTGGGTGATCAGGGCCCGATGCTGGGCTCAGCGGGAACCCTCCCCTCCCCCCCCCCCCGCCCTGTCCCCCATTGCCCCTGTCCCCCCCGTCCCCCATCCCCCATCGCCCCTGCCCCTCCCCATCCCCGTCCCCCATCGCCCCTGCCCTCCCCGCCCGCCCCCCGTCCCCCATCCCCCAGCCCCGCGCCCCCGCCCCCCTCGTGACCTGACTTCCCCTGTGGCTTTATGGTGGCAGGTCGGAAGAGCCGTCTCCCCAGTGGCTAAGGGAGCTGAAGTCCAAGAAGAGGCAGAGCCTGTGTGAGAACCAAGCCTGACCAGGTGGGCCGGGCGCTGCCGGATCCTGGAAAAAGGCGGAGGGGCGGAGGTGGAGGGGAGGTCCGAGGCTGCATCTGGAACGAGGCAGTGACCTTCATGTACAAATGGTGTAACTGAAATTAAGTTAAAAAAAATGTAGCCGGACAAGCAAGGATGGCCCCTGACCCAAATCTTTAGCCTCTCAGGAGAGTGTGATACAGAGGATCGCAGTCCAAAGCCAGCCAAGGCAGAAAAGTCCGTGAGACTCTCATCTCCAATTTACCAGCAAAAATGTGGGCTGGAGATATGGCTGGAGTGGTTGAGCACTGAGAGCCAAGGGGGTGGGGGACCTGGAGCCCTGAGTTCAGGATCTGGTGCCAGCGTGCACAGTGTGCAGCAGTGTTGTGAACCGTGATCCTCTCTGGGGCGCAGGGCTCATCCCAGGCCAATCAGCAAACCCCTCACCTCAGCCGTGGCGCAGAATTCACTGTTATCCCCCACAATCCATTTCAGGAAAATTAACCTCAAGTTCTTGTAATGAAATCAGACTTCCCCTGTTTCCCATCCTCCCTCCCAGCCCAGATCTCCTCCTGACTTGAGATTTGTAAGGGATGCATTCTTGGGATTTTTTTTTTTTTTTTGGGTCCGGTCGTGGGGCCTGAACTCTGGGCCTGGGTGCTGTCCCTCAGCTCTTCAGCTCAAGGCTAGCGCTCTACCACTTGAGCCATAGCGCCACTTCCGGCTTTTTTCTTTTTTCTTATGTGGTGCTGAGGAATCAAACCCAGGGCCTCAGGCATGCAAGGCAAGCGCTCTACCACTGAGCCACCTTCCCAGCCCAGGGATGCATTCTTGGGGAGGAAGGATCTGAAACAAACAACAACAACAACAAAAGATCCACATGAATTTTTTTTCCCTTTTGTGCCAGTACTGGAGCTTGAACTCAGGGCCTCTTGCTCTCACTTGGCTTCTTCACCCAAGGCTGGTGCCCTACCACTCGAGCCACTTCCAGCTTTTTGTTGATTCATTGGAGATAAAAGTCTCTTGAAGCCAGTCAACAGTGGCTCACGCCTGTAATCCTAGCTACTCAGGAGGCTGAGATCTGAGGATCACGGTTCAAAGCCAGCCTGGGCAGGAAAGTCTCTGAGCCTCTTATCTCCAATAAACCACCAGAAAACTGGAAGTGGCGCTGTGGCTCAAGTGGTAGAGCTCTAGCCTTGAGCTGAAGAGCTGAGGGACAGCGCCCAGGCCCAGAGTTCAAGCCCTGCGGCCAAAAAAAAAGTCTCTTGGATTTGTTTCTCAAAGCTATCTTCCAGCCACAATCCTCAGATCTCAGCCTCCTGAGTAGCTAGGATCACCTGCGTGAGGGACCACCGGCACCTGGTCTAGTTATTTTGATGACGGTGCTGGGGATGGGAAGCCAGCGCCTGCACGCTGAGCATGCCCCCAAATGACATCACGCACCCAGGCCCTGGCCAAGGCCAGAGGCCTAGTGATGGAGAGAAATGGGGGGCGGGAAACGCTCCGTCTGCTGAACCCAGATTGCTCTTTCTACTCCAGGTGTGGGACACCGCCACACCTAATCAACAGAAGCCTTAACTGTGACCATCAGACCCCTCGGAGGAGGCCACAGCCACCGTTCCTCCCTGCGCCAAGCATCATGTGCCTGGGCCCTTCCGTGGTCTGCAGACCACCTCACACAGGAAGGCCCGCCCTCCGCAGTCACCTGCCGGGCCCTGCAGACCACCTCACACAGGAAGGCCCACCCTCCGCAGTCCCCTGCCGGGCCCTGCAGACCACCTCACACAGGAAGGCCCGCCCTCCGCAGTCCCCTGCCGGGCCCTGCATACAGCACTTGTGGCAGGGCGGTGCATGTGCGTCATCCTGGCCGCTCAGGAGACCCAAGCAGGACTGGATCTCAGGTTCAGTGCCAGCCAGACCTGGGCCTACCTACGGAGACCCTATCTCAGAAAGACAAGTTTGCATTTCTACCTTGTTTCAACGCCTTCCGTCGACACCGGGCCGTCACCCGGGGCTGGACCCGCTCCTGCGTTCCTCTGAAGACACCTGCTCCTCCCCGGCAGGGCTCTCTGGAAGACATTGCTAAGGGGGCTCCAACTGTGCCCGTCCTGCTGGGGCCTCGGCCCAGGACACTGCCATGGGACTTTTGATTGATTTTTTTTTTAAGTCTCTTTTCAGCATCTGAAATGGATTTTCCTTTCCAGCAGGCAGGGCGCTGCGTGTACCCTGCTTGTTGGCTTTTGGAGGCGATGAAGCAATAATTCAGCCAATCCTCTTTGAAACTTGACAATGGACACTCTTTAGATTAGACGACGGGGAGATGGCAGTTCGAGTCCTGGGTTTCCCAGTGTCCATTTGAGGTTATCTTACTCTTCTCTGAGCTGCCGAAAAGTTGTAACTGTCCCCCAGGCTTTTTGCACGGGGGGCTCTGATTTCTGGGCGGAGACCTTTGTCCCTCAACATCTAGGTTCACAAATGGCAGCCACATTACAACTCCATCATCTTATTCGAAGCCCTTTTTGGGGGGAGCGAGGGGTTCCCCAGACCAGAGACTCTAAGCAGAGGTACCAGAGGAAAGGGGGTGGGATGTGAGGCTCAGCTCGCCTCCTTTCTTGTTTGTCTGTTCTTGCTGACGGTAAGCTCTGAGGGGTGGCTAATACCTCTGGAGACGCCAGACACCTCCACTCTGTCCTTCCTTTTAGGGACTCAAGCACCAGCCTCCTGCACCCCCAAACCCAGGTCCGTAAAGACGTCTCACCTATACCTGCCCGGCCTGGGGTTGCTATCTGCCGGGTGCCAACCTTGCCTAGGAGACACAACCCGGGGAGGCCCTGGGGTGGCCTCGGGCTGGGCATCCTGATGGACCTGTGCATGGTGCTCATTAGAGCCCTCCACAGGGTCTCCCCCGCCCCACCCCCACCCCACCCGACTTCCCGAGACATGGAGCCGGCCTTGGTCATTGCGCTACAACAACAAGTGTCAAAACTCACCCTCTTTCCCCCTGCCCACCTCCCCACGAGTCTCCATTTCCCGCTGTGTCACATCCTCTCTGTCATCTCTCTTTTCTTGCTTTTCTCCCGCTCAGGTGGGGTGGACAGGGATAGCAAATCCTGATTTCCTCCAGGCTCAGCAAACACCTGTGTGTAGCACCACGGACAGCGGTGCCAGGCATGCAGGTGTGCATGCATGCACACGCACGTGTGCGCGCGCGCGCGCACACACACACACACACACACACACACCCCTGCTGCCCCTAAAAGCCCCATCACCTCCCCAGCTCAGTGCCAGCTTGCATTTCCTTCCTTTCCTGAATTCAGGGCCAGTCGGTTCCCTGTAGCCGTTAGGGGAATGGGATTCCACAGCAACACTTGCTCTGCGTATCTGCTTTGAAGACCCATTCTGTGCTTGCCCTTCAATGGATTTTGGCAGAGTGGCTTTCTGAGCACATGGCTGGTGTTTGACCTCCACATCCTCTCCTTCCTCCGGGGGTACGAGATTGTCCTGTGTGCCCTGCAGGATGCTTCGTGTCCAAGGAGCTGTGTCTTTGTCCCAGTGAGGAAGACACCCACTCGGAAGTGAGATGGACCTCGGGCATCCTTGCAGGGCTCGCTGGCAGCAGACATGTTTGATTCCAGGTGGATTGGTTGAATTCATCGCCTGGAACCCAGACAGGGTCTTTGTGACCTCTGAGGCCCTCTGTGGCTCTTCCCACAATTCCGGGTTCTGGTGACCCCTGAGGGGCCCTGCGAAGACCCAGGAGCACAGATGAGTGGGCTGTTGATTTCTCCTCTTCGCTGGGCGAGCTCCCCGGGGCTGAGCCTCTGGCTGCATGCAGGTTCATTGTCCTCCCTTTGCCTTTGGAACTGTGTCTCCCCTTAATATGCCTTGCGTAATATGCCTTAATCGAGCCTACCCCCGTGTGACGCTCCTCCAGGTGGCTGTCCTCAGAGGAGAGAGCCTGGTGCAGAATGCAGACTGGCGGGCAGCCTCCTCCCGCAGGCCCCTCCCCTCTGCTCCCTAGCCCCTCCCCTGCCCCTCCCCGCTAGGACAGCTGCTGCCCTTTCCATATGTCTGTATCTTCTCCCTGCTGCCTTTACCATCTCTGGCTGAGAGGCATGGTGGGTGGGTATGGGGGGGGATCCCTTTGGCAACTGAACCCCCAGAGCTTGTGGGAGGGAAGCTCAGGGTCCTGGGAGGATGGGGGTGGGTGAGGTGCTAATGTGACAGCTGTGGTGGTGTGGGGGGGAAGCCAGGCCAAGAGCATCCCCAGGGGAGCCAACCACACCTTCCCATGGCACCCAGGTGCATTTCCTTCCGCGTGTCTGGGAAGTGAGGCCCACGGCAGGAAGCCACAAGGAAAGCCTGAGCCGCGGCCTGGGCCAGGGCAGACTCTTCTATCCCGGGCCCCCATGGCCACCGTCTCCTCCTGTGCTTTTGAACTCTTTCACCCCGAAGCCCCCCCTCCCCCAGATGGTACCCCCCGGAGTGCCTGAAAACCCGAGGACCCCCTCCCTTCAGCTACGGGGGCCGGGATGGGCCCCTGGGCCTGGAGGCCTCCCTCCCCCCCCCTTCTTCCGTGACTCTGACCCGTGACAATCACTGGTGACATCCTGTCACCTACAAATCAGGCCTGAAGAGAGCTTGTGATGTGGACCCGTGTCCCACACCACTGCCTTATGCAGGAGGGGCTCACGGGACCGCCGTGGGCCGTGCCACCGGACAAGATGCTTCTGCGTCGTTTCCTAACTCACGCCACAGCCCTGGGGGCCCAGCGCGTCCCCAGTGGCCGCGGGCCCCACGCTTCGTTAAGCAGGATGGGGGAGGGGGGCGAGCCATACATATAGTCTATATTTTCCTAATCGTTTCTTCTGGCACCAAAAGACTACACACGCCACGACCCCAAGCTCCTGGCTCCAGGATCACGGACGGAAGGCAGACAAAGCCACAGGCATTTACCCGCAGCCTGCCTGCACCACTGATGACCCCCCTAGGAAAACAGAACAAAACTTTATATTTTTAATGGGAAAAAAAATAATAAAACCGCAGTGTGGCTTCTTGGAGCTCCCAGAGTACTACTGATTGTGCAAGGGATTGTTGTTTTCTGGTTTTGGTTTTTCTTTCTTTCTCATCTCTATAAAGAAGTTTCTTCGTGGATTGGATGAGCGGCCGGAAATCCGGCCGGCGGTGTCCATGTGATGGTGAGCCCCGAGTGTCAGGACGCTGCGATCCGACTCTGAAAACTGCAAATAAAGCTTTGTTACATGTTTATGTTGGACAAAGCCGGTCTGTGCCTGGGCGTGCCGGGCTGGGCCTGCCCTCTGCTCTTCCGTGGCTGGGCAGTGGGGGGTCGGGGGGGGGTAGGAGGAGGGCAGGAATCAAGCTTGGCTGGCACGGGGTTCTGGGGTGGACATCTCAGAATGGAGCCCTACCAAGGCCTGCCTTCCATTGTCACCTCCAGACTGCACCAGGTGTCGGCATCCCCTCCCCCTCGGGGTGGGCTGTGCCCTCAGAGATCCAGGCAAGGACAGAGGCAGTTACCACAGCATGCCAGGAGACGCCAGGGTGTACTGGGAAGCCCCGTCTCCCACCCCCCATGCTCACCCCCAAAAGTGCTTTGCTTAGGTTGCAGATTGGCTCCTACAGACGCTCACAGATGTACCAACAAACACAGCTGGGTGTCGGTGGCTCATACCCCGTACCCCAGCTACTTAGAAGGCTGAGATCTGAGGAGCGCAGTTCAAAGCCAGCTTGAGCAGAAAAGTCCCTGTGAAACTCATCTCCAGTTATCTACTCAAAAATTGGAAGTGGTGCTGTGGCTCAAGTGGTAAAGCGCTAGGCTTGAGCACAAGAGCTCAGGGACAGCCCCCAGGCCCTGAGTTCAAGCCCCCAACCGGGTTGTGCGGGGGTCGGCGGGGGGGAGCAAATACAAATACTCAGCAATGGTTCCTGGGGTCCTCTGGGGACCCGACAGTGGCCCCTGCCGCTGCCATCTCCCGAAGTGTCCACCAGATGGCAGCAGGAGCCTGGCCTTGCGCCGTCGCAGGGGCCTGGGGCCCTGCCCTGAGGTTCTGTTCACATTCATGGAGCTCCAGGACCTTGAACCCGGCCCTCTGAAACCAGGCAAATACATACTTTTTCTCCATCTAGTTGTTTCTGTCAGATGTCCATCAAAGCTGTGCAGAAGGAATCCAGGCACTCGCTGATGGACAAAGAGGTTGGGGGTCAAATGTCAGTCCAGAGCACACAAAACCTACAAAAGGAAACGCAGTTCATTTAACCCATTCACAGCTTTCTTCCTCCCTGAGTGAATAATTGCTTATTAAGTGCCTGTTGCAGGCCAGGTGCTGATGGCTCACACCTGTCAGCCCCGCTCCTCGGGAGGCTGAGATCTGAGGACTGAGGTTGGAAGCCAGCCTGGGCAGCAAAGACCAAGACCGTTGTCTCCAATTAGTCACCAAAAAGCCGGAATGGAATGGTGGCTCAAGTGGTAGAGCACCAGCCTTGAGCAAAACGTCTGAAAGTTCCCAGGACCAGCACACACATGCACATGTGTGTGCGCGCACACACGCACACACACACACCACCTGTTGGAGGCAAAGTTACCTTGATTGGATAAGTTGTTCAGGCTGAGCATTATAGTTCCCTATGTAGAGGGGCGAGCCCAAGGCCCTGTGGCAGATTCCCTCCCTGCCTCTCGTCCGCCCAGTGTCCTCACAGTGTGAAGACCACTCTGCCTCTCTAATAGGCTCAGACGACGTGAGCAAGGCCAGCCCGGCGCCCTGCACGTAGTAGGGCTCTGGAAAATGCTGTTGTCTGCCCGCGTGGCCTGTATGAAGAAGGCTCTGTGACAGCCTCGTGTAGAAGCGGATGCACGCCCAATTTGGATGATGAGTTTGGGGAGACCTGACTTGAGCTGTGAGCCATGGAACATGTGGGCGACGGGGGGGGATCTGGGGTCCCCTTTATTTCAGAACTCCTTTCTAGGGGGGTCAGGTATCCTAGGAGCACTGAGAACGCAAAGGGAGAAGGCTCGGGGGAGCAGGAAAGCCGTGTATCACAGACCCCTGCCCCCAGGAAGCGCTCAGAGGCCCTGACCGAGGAGACAGGCGCGGGGGGCCGCCCGGGGCTCGCTATTGGGGTGCAGTGGCCCGGGAGGAATGGGGCGGACAGGACGCTGGCTCAGCAGGCCCCGATGTGCTGGGCTGTCAGGATGCAGCCATAAATAGCTGGGTGCTGGAGGCCGCCCAGCGTGAGCCGCCCCTCTGCCGGTCCTTCCTGAGCTCCAGCGGCAGGTGCATTCGGGGACACGGGGCAGGGGTGGGAACTGGACCCGGGCCCAGACCAGGCATCACTCATGGGTGGGGCCGACAGAGGGGGCCTAAGACGGGGAGGGGGGGATCGCCTGTGTGTCAGAGGGTGGGGGCTGGGGGCTGGGAAGGGGGGGGGGTTCAAAGACTGAGCAGCCGAGGAAGGGAAATGAGGCGTGGATGTGGGTGCTCCATGTTTGTGTGTGTGTGTAGGAGACAGACAGACAGACAGAGATGCCTTGGGTGGGATGTGTGTGTGTGCATGCATGTGTATGTGCAGGGATGTGTGTTTGCCCGTGTGCATGTATGCGTGCACAGGCGTGTGCACACTCACCCCGCCAGGCCTCTCACGTGGGACCCGCAGGGGCCTGGGTCACGTGTCGCCGCCTGTCTGGCGGTGGCCTGTGTGCAGCAAGCACGCCAGAATTGCCCGTGGAACGAGTCACAGGCCGCGCGGCCTAGGGCAGTTGTGCAAGGACCGCGCCCTGACTCGGCTTTCTCTGCGTGTCCGCGTCCCGGTTCCCTCCCCAGGCTGAGGGCCCTGGCCCAGGGCTGGCAAGGCAGGGGGAGGGAAGGGACCCCAGCAGGGGGCGCCTCTGGCTGAGTCTGCTGAGCCCTCGCCTCAGGCCCCAGCTCTGGTCCCTTCCTTCCTCGCCGTGGGCCTCACCTGGTGGGGCTTCCGGGTTCCCCTCTAGAAAATGGGGTCCCTGCTCCCACCATTCAGCCTCGTCTGCAGGCCCCCTCCCCCAGCAGGGGCTCCACGGGTGTTTGTTGAATGACTGAGTGGTTGAGTGTCGATCATGGTGACGGCAGCGGAAGTCCAGTGCTTCACCCACGGGGCCCCGTGTCCCCGCACCTTCCCCTTTACCTTGAAGGCCGAGAGTTCCCGGGAGATGGCGGAGCAGCAGCACGGTGCCCAGGAGCAGGCAGTGGCCGGCAAGAGCCATGGAGGCCTGGGGGGCAGCTACAAGGTGACGCCTTCCGCCATCCATCGGGGAGGGGAGCGTGCCCGGGCCCCGGGGCCCGCTTCTGGCCAGCCCTCCCTCCCAGCCCTCGGCCACGTGCATGTGCCACATGGAGGGGGGGGAGCGTGTCACGCACACCCTGCCCGGGGGCAGGGTCACCTGGTTCCAACAGATGTGGCTTTGAGCTCCGTCTCTCCTGTGTGACACGGGCCTAGTTCCTCACCCTCTCTGAGTTTCCTTTGGTGGCTTGGCCATCTCCGGGGCCTTTGGTGAGACCATCCACGCAGGGGGTGTATGTGAGGGTGTGGGGGTGAAGGAATGAGAGGGAGCCAGGAGAGGCCATCGTAGAGAGCCGGGCGCCTGCTCTTCCTGTGATGCTGAGCCAGCCCAGGGCCTCCGAGGGTAGCAGAGCCCTTGAAGAGCCTGCACACTCAGTGCTGCTTGTCTGTGGGGTGTAGGGGGGAGGCTGCGCTCCCCTGGGCCCCTCCCCATTCTCTGCCACCCAGGACCTTTCCCTCCCTGTCCAGGCCGCCCCACCTGGCAAATTTCCGGTCTGTGGATGGCTGCCTGCCTGGAGCCCGGCAGCCACCAGGGGGCGTGGTGGGGCGGGGTGGGGGGCGGCGGCGGAGGACCCCCCCCAGCAGGGCGGGGTGACCCCCTGCTCTCCCCCCTCCAGGTGACCCTGTACGAGCTGGAGAACTTCCAGGGCAGGCGGTGTGAGCTGTCGGCCGAGTGCGCCAACCTCACGGACGGCCTGCTGGAGAAGGTGGCCTCCATCCAAGTGGAGTCGGGCCCGTGAGTGCCCGCGCAGTCCCCTCCCTGCCTCAGTCTCCCCATGCGAGAAAGGAGGGCACGGAACCACCACCAGCGGTCTCTCCATGTCTGTGGGGTGTGCGGGCCCGGCGGGAGGCAGCCAGCTCCCCGCCCCACACGGACGCCGCACGGCCAGACCCGGGCTGGGTGTGGTGTTACACGCTCCTGCGCCTGCGTGTCAGCAGATGCCTGGCCAGGGGCGGGAGGGACTCCAGGCCCGAAAGCCGCAGCTCAGCCCGGGCCCGGGGCTCACGTCGGTCATCCTAGCTACTCAGGAGTCTGAGAAGTGAGGATCATGGTTCGCAGCCAGCTCAGGCAGAGTCCATGAGTCACGAGACTCTTCTGTTGTTTTTATTTTGTATTTTGGTTTTGGCCAGTCCTGGGGCCTGAACTCTGGGCCTGGGCGCTGTCCCTCAGCTCTTCAGCTCAAGGCTAGCGCTCTACCACTTGAGCCACAGCGCCACTTCCAGCTTTTTCTGCTTATGTGGTGCTGAGGAATTGAACCCAGGGCCTCACGCATGCCAGGCAAGCACTCTTCCACTGAGCCACCTTCCCAGCCCTCCACGAGACTCTTATCTGCAGTACACTACTCACAGAAAGCTGGCAGTGGCGCTGTGGCTCAAGTGGTAGAGTGCTAGTCTGGGGAACAAAAAGACTCAGGGACGGCGCCCAGATCCTGAGTTCAAATGCCAGGACTGGCAAAAAAGGGGAGGAGGGTGGGGTGTCCCCTTAGTCCTGGTCCCCTATGCCCAGCCGCTGCCTGTTCCCCGGCAGGTGGCTGGCGTTCGAGCGCAGGGCCTTCCGCGGGGAGCAGTTTGTCCTGGAGAAGGGAGATTACCCGCGCTGGGACGCCTGGTCCAACAGCCACCGCAGCGACAGCCTGCTGTCCCTCCGGCCGCTGAGCATTGTGAGCCCCACCCCAGGGGTCCCTGCCCCTCCCCATGGGGCCCCCATCCCCCAGTTCAAGCCCCACGACCCACCAAAAACAAAACAAATCGCACACCGGAAGCCACACAGCCAGCCCCGGGCCAGCCCTCCGTCCCCTTAGAGGGCAATGGGATGGGCCGGGAAACCAATCATTACAACATCCTGGTCTTCTGCCACCTGCTCTGGGCCTCAGTTTCCCTCTCTCTTGGATGGCAGGGTTGAGACCCAGAGGCCCCTTCCCTCTTATTGTGGCTCTGAGGTTCCCGGTGCGCCTGCTCTCAGGGTGTCTCCTGGGACCTCCCCCCCCTTCCCTCCTGCAGTGGGTTCGGGGGTGACCCAGCCCTTCTTCCCCGGGATCGGATCTCGCCCCCAGGACAGCCCGGATCACAAGCTGCACCTGTTCGAGAACCCAGCCTTCAGTGGCCGCAAGATGGAGATAGTGGATGATGACGTGCCCAGCCTGTGGGCTCACGGCTTCCAGGACCGCGTGGCCAGTATCCGCGTCATCAACGGGACGTAAGGGACCCCGTCCCCACGTGCTCCCCCGCCCCGGCCTCCTGCCAGCCACACTATCCATTCAGCAGACTGATGAATGTTGGACAAGTGTGGCGGTGCACGCCTTCATCCTGGCCCTTGGGAAGCTGAGGCAGGAGGATCACTAGTCGCAGGCCAGTTTAGATGACAGAGCCAGAGCGTGTGGCCCAGTGGTAGAGTGTTCCTTAGCATGTGAGAAGCCCTGGGAGTTGATCCCCGGCACTTTGAGAACAACAAAGCCCCCACTTGGCCGGGTCTTTGACCCATGGTCCTATGGAGATCGACAGCTGTCAATCACCTGAGCAGGACACAGGACAGGCTTCCACCACCCTCCTTCTAGGCATGATGTCACCCAGGGTCACGTTGCTGGGCGTGGTTCCTGGGCCGGCCACCTGGGGCTGGGCCCTGGTCATCCGCTCAGCGACTCTGTCCTGTGGGCCTGGTGTTGGGGCTGGATGAGGAAATGTGTTCCAGGCTTACTGTGATCGGGGTAGTTGTGCGGACACCCCGGAGTTCTGAGAACCCCAAGGGGAGCTTGATTCAGCCTAGGGGTGGAGGTGGAGAAAGGGACAAGAAAATTGCATTAGGCAGCATGGAAAGGGCCGGGTGTCGGTGGCTCACGCCTGTCATCCTAGCTACTCAGGAGGCTGCGATCTGAGGATCCCGGTTCAAAGCCAGCCCCGGGCAGAAAAGTCCACAAGATTCTTACGTCCAATGAACTACTCAGAAAAATCCAGAAGTGGTGCAGTGGCTCAAGTGGTAGAGCGCTAGCCTTGAGCACTAAGACTCTCGGGGACAGCGCCCAGGCCCTGAGTTCAAGCCCCAGGACCAGCAAAACAAAACAAAACCAGAGGATGGAAAGGAAAAGGCAGCAGGGAGGTGGTGGAAGGGATACGTGTTCTGGGCAGAAGGAACAGAATCCCAGGGCTCAGAGGCACGGTGTCTCGGGGGACTGTGGGCTAACCCCTTGCGGCCTCCCCCGGCAGGTGGGTCGGCTACGAGTTCCCCGGCTACCGCGGGCGGCAGTACGTGCTGGAGCGGGGCGAGCTGCGCCACTGGAACGAGTGGGAGGCCGGGCAGCCGCAGCTGCAGTCGGTGCGCCGCATCCGGGACCAGAAGTGGCACAAGCGGGGCTGCTTCCTCAGCAGCTGAGCGCGGGCCGCGCCGCGCCATGCCGCACCGCAGCGCCGCCCAGCGGCCGCCCCGGCCGGGCCCGCCCACCTCCTCCCCGCCCAGAACCTCCTCAATAAAGCCTGGGGTCCCACCCCCCCTGCCATGCCGCTCTGTCTCTTCTCCTGGGCCGGGCTGGAGGGTCCCGAGACCCCCCAAGCACACGTGGAGGGCCGTGTGGACGCCGGGGACCGGTTCCCAGCAAGGCTCGTGCGTCTCCCGCCATGACCGTCTGTAGCATTGTCTCCCTCCACCGGAACCTCTGTGCTTCCGTTCCTGACCCACACATCGGTCTGTCCATCATCTAGCCAGCCCTCCCTCTACTCATCTGTCCACCCGTCCTTCCCGACATCCCGTACCCACGCACTTATCCATCCATCGCCCACCCATCTGTCCATCATCCATCCATCTGTCCATCATCCACCATCTGTCTGTCATCCATCCATCTGTCCATCATCCACCATCTGTCCATCATCCATCCATCTGTCCATCATCCATCCATCTGTCCATCATCCACCATCTGTCCATCATCCACCATCTGTCCATCATCCACCATCTGTCCATCATCCATCCATCTGTCCACCGTCCACCATCTGTCCATCATCCATCCATCTGTCCACCGTCCACCATCCGTTAATCCTGCCCCGCCCCATGCACCTGTCTTCCTCTCCCGGATCTCCGTTGTCACCAACACTGCTGGGCGTCATGTCTGTCCAAGGCCTCGGGCCCCAGCGTACTAGGACCTGGCCTTGGGTGGGGGCGAGGGAGAAGCGCGAACACATAGGTTTGGACCGAGTGGGTTTGAAAGTCCCCAGTGCTGAGGAAGAGTCGCAGTTGTGGGGTGTGCTGGTGACATTTGGCGCAAGACACGATGGGGGGCGGGGGAGAACATTCCAGAACATTCCAGAAAGAGCCGGTGGAAGCCTGAGGCAGGACGGTGCCTGGGTGGTGGGGAGATGACCCGGGACCCGACGGGTCTGGGATGGCGTGAGGGGGAGGCTGGGGGCCGGGGTGGAGGCCGGTCCCCCCCATCCCCGACCTCTGCGGAGCCTCTGCGTCCTGTGGGGGTGGGGGGGGGGGCCTGACTGACAGCGGCTGAGGGCTGACTTTTCCAGCCCATTCAGGGACCTCCGTCTGCCCACCGGTTCGAGCCCAGCCCGCGTGTGTTGTGGCCTTGATCTCCCTTGGAGCCCCCGTCTGCCCCCCCCCCCGTCCCTCCAGCGGTGGGTGCAGGGGGCACGGGAGACCCCCAGGGAACAGGACACCTCAGCGGCTACACCCGGCAGGGAAGACGGATTCGCTGCTTGGCTGTGTGCTTCGGTGGGCGGGGCAGGCCGGGCGGCCCCGGGTGGGTTTGGATGGACTGCGGCCGCCCAGCCATCAGCTGGGAGTGGCCCTCAGCGGGGGTGGGTCCCGCGGGCCCTTCTCCCGGGCAGGAGGCCTTCCACACTGCAGTGTCAGTGCCGGTAATGGGCGAACCTGTGTTCACCTGGCGGGAACCACCCGCACCTGGTCTCCGTGCACAGCCCCCAGGCCCAGGCCAGGCAGTGCGGCTGGAGGGAGGCTCGATGGGGGGCCGGTGCAGGGAGGCAGCCTCCCCCCGGCCAGGGGCAGTGCTAGGGCTGGAGCTGGGCTGATTCTAGATGTGGGGCTCAGCGGGACCCCCAAATCTAGGACAACTCAGGGGGGCCAGTGGTGCACAAGCGCCCCCCGCCCAAAGCCTCCAACTCCCATGACCTGCCAGCGAGGCCTCAGAAAGGGCAAATCAAGCTCTGGGGTCACACAGCCAAGGGCTCCAAAGGCCAACTTGATGGAGTGCTGCCTGGTACCCCCGCCCCTCCGCGGGGGTCAGAGGCTGGGGGCTGGGGGAGGCCTCGATCCACGCTGGAAAAGCCCTGGAGGCCATTCCGTGCCCTTCCCCCGCAGCGATGGCGCGGTGTCTTCCCCGCTGCCGGGGCTCGCCTCTCCTGGGTGCATCGGCCCAGCTCTGCTGCGTAACAAACAGCCCCAGGCCGGCTCACTTCGAGTTTCTTCTCCCTCTGCTGCCAAGCTCCTCTCCCGGATGCCGCCCCGCGAGGCCTCCCCGCAGCCTCCTCACAGCTCGCTCCCCAGCCTGGGATCAAACCCCAGGGAAGACCCCGCGCTGCCTCCCTTCCCCGGACCCCTACCACCACCCTCCCGGATCCCAAATGACTCAGCCTCCTGGAAGACCCGGGACCGGCGCCTCCCACTTCGCCTCTGCCTTATCGTGGATTCAGCCCGCCCAGCCTGCTCTGTGCACCGCGCCGGCGCACTCCCGAGCAGCCCCTGGCTCTGCTTCACCCAGCTCATTGTTTAAACAAGCCAATGGCTCAGGTCATGCTAAAAGCCAAGGGCTTGGAGATCTGAAGAACCCACAGCCGGGTCTGGCGAGGCACGCCTCTAACACCAGCCAGCAGTCAAGGTCTGGCTGGACAGAGGAAAGAAAGACGATGTATGGTGAATGTGTGTGAGGGTGGATGAATGAATAGATGAATGAATAAATGGATGGGTGGATGGGTGGGGGATGGATGGATGGATGGATGGGTGGAGAGAAAGGCTCTGTTTGCTGGTCATCTCTGTCCTGACACCTATTCTGAACTAGAGGCTACAAAAGAAAAATACCAGGCCAGGAGTTACTCTGGAGGCTGAGATCTGAGGATTGTGGTTTGAAGCCATCCCAGTCAGGAAAGTCTATGAGTCTCTTATCTCCAGTTCACCAGCAAAATGGCCGGAAGTGGAGCTGTGGCTCAAGTGGTAGAGCACAAGCCTTGAGTGGAAAAGTCCAGGGAGAGCGCCCAGGCCCTGAGTCTAAGCTCTAGGATCGACACATACAGAGAAAGCTGGAAGGAAGGGAGGAAGAAAGGGAGGGGAGGAAGGAGGGACAGAAGGCTTTGAGAAGGCCTAGCCCCATGTTTCTGGCCATGTGGCGGGTGAATGCATCAGCTGTGGCTGCGGGAGCTTCCCGGGGTTGAGGCTCCTGTATTGGGGCCACAGAGCAGCAGGTTTTCCAAAGAATCCCCCTGGAGAGTTTTCGTCTCCATGCTCTGGAATACCTGGACCCTCCCAGGTGGAAGGAAGAGGAGTCTTCCGTCCTGGGGAGGGGGGGAACCGAGGCGGGGGAAGGGATGCGGTGACTTCTGTTCTTGAGAAAGACGGGGAGACACTGAACTGGACGGGTGGAGGCCTGGCAGTGGATTTTCATGGTAAAATACTCGCAGGGCGTGTCCCTTCAAGGGTCTGTGACATGGTCTCCACCATTGGCCCCCAGAGCCCCGTCCTTCCAAACGCAAGCTCAGTCCCTGGCGCCCGCCCGCCCCCCCCCCCCCCCCCCCCCGGCTGCGTGCACCACTCTGGCTGGGAGCTCTCCTCCTCTAGCGGCTGCCAATAGGCAGAATGTTAGCCCAGTTCGCTCCTTTCCACAGCTTCGCATGCTCCCTTCCCAGCAACACCAGGTCCATGTAGTAAAGGCAGTAAATAATCAGCCTCCACCCTCCTTTACCTTGGGGTGGCACTGCTCTGGGGCGGCTACCCCCATATAAAGCAGCAAGAGCCCCTTAGAGCGACCTTCAGGTCTGGGAAGCTGCAAGCTCCTTATTACTAGGTGGGCAGCAGCCATGAATCCTAATCCACCATGATGAAGCCCCTGGCCTTCAAGTCCACACCAGGGCCTCCGCCTCCTAAACCTCCTAGATAGACCGCCTCAGACAATAGCCAGCACTACTTCTCCCTGTGAGAAGGGGTCTTGCCAGCCCCTTTTCCCGCAATAAACCTTTTCTTTGTTCTGTGTACCTGGATGTCTGCGTGGTTTTCTGGAAAAGTCTAATTCACTCTAACGTGGATCATCCCCCTTTGTTCTTGGGGGCCCACGTCACTGTCTCCCACAAAACCTTGGCAAGGTGCACCCAGGTGATCGCATGACTTCCAATTCCCTCCCTCTTAACAGCCAAGTAATATTCCACTCCGCGTACTAGTTCTGTGTACCCGTTCATCTGGCAAGGGCTGCTCACGCCTTCTCCGCCTGTCCACCCATGTGACGGGGGCCCTGGAATGTGGGCACGCACGCCCTCCTGCCTTCTGTTCTTCGGGGCAGCGTGGGTGGGGTTCCCGGGTCCTGCAGTCTTCCCGTGTGTGGTCTGGGCAGCTGCCATATTTCGCCCCCTCCCTCCCCAGATTTCTGTTGTTCCCCCCCCCCCCCCACTCCAGCCTGTGATGTGTTGTCATCATCTAGAACAGGACACAGCTCTTAGGATGTGTCGGTCCTGGGATCTGCAGACCCCGCCTGCTGATGGAGAAAAGGAAAATCGAGGGCGACAGGGGCCCAGAGAGAAGGAACGCGGGTGCACACGTGAATGTGAGGTACACGTGTGTGTCCGTGCGTGCTGTGTGCATGCACGTGTGGACGGGGTGGAAAGCAGGTATCTACAATCCTAGGTTTCCAAACCCAGCATAGCTCCTGACCTTGGCCTCAAGGTGAAGCGAAGGCCTGGTCTGCAGAGGCGTGGGGGGGGGTACAGGAAGTGCTCACCAGTGCAGTGTGGTGGGAGGAGGGGCAGGAAGTGCCCACCAGTGCAGTGTGGTAGTGGGAGGGACAGGAAGTGCCCACCAGTGCAGTGTGGTAGGGGGAGGGGCAGGAAGTGCCCACCAGCGCAGTGCAGTGGGAAGAGATCCCGGAAGTTTCTCCAGACCTCTGTGTCCAGGGGCCCTGAAGAAGTCTACTTTCTTCAGCGGGCCTCCCGGGCCCTGCCTGCATGCCCGGGACCCTGCCCACCGTGGCTCTGGGCTTTGCTGGCCACATCTAAGCAATGCGACCTGCTTTGGGAGAGTCTCTGAACGCACAGAACCAGCTCCCCAGCTCTCCTCCACGCTGTGTTTCTGGGCTAACTTCTCTCCCTGGATGGGCCAGGCGGGGGGCCATCTCCTGCCTAACCCTGACCCCTAGAACACAGCTTGCACAGACTGCAAGTCCAAGAGGTAGTATTTATTGTATGGGTAGATAGATGGATGGATAGGTGGATGGATGGACAGACAAGCAGGTGAATGGATGGGTGGGTGGAGACAGACAGTGGACAGATGTATGGACACTGAGAGGATAGATGAATGAGTGGGTGGGTATGTGGACGGGGAATGAGTGGATGGGCACGTGGGTAGACAGGTAAATATATGATGGATAGACCGGTGGGTGGATGGATGGATGGGTGGACAGGTGGGTGGATGGATGGATGGATAGGTGAATATTTGCACAGATGGATGGATGGATGGACAAGTGAACAGGTGGACATGATGGCTGGTCAGATGGGTGAGTGGATGGGTGGATGGACAGGTGGGTGGAAGGATGGATAGATGAATAGATGGACAGATAGGTGGACAGGTGGGTAGACAGGAGTAAATGGATGCATGGGTGGGTGGATGGATGGATGGGTGGATGGATGGATGGGTGGACGGATGGGTGGGTGGATGTGGGTGGGTGGATGGATGGGTGGGTGGATGGATGGGTAGGTGGATGGATGGATGGGTGGGTGGATGGATGGATGGATGGGTGGGTGGATGGATGGATGGATGGGTGGGTGGATGGATGGATGGGTGGATGGATGGATGGGTGGGTGGATGGATGGATGGGTGGGTGGATGGATGGGTGGGTGGATGGATGGGTGGGTGGATGGATGGATGGATGGGTGGACGGATGGGTGGATGGATGGATGGGTGGGTGGATGGATGGATGGATGGGTGGGTGGATGGATGGGTGGGTGGATGGATGGGTGGGTGGATGGATGGGTAGGTGGATGGATGGATGGGTGGGTGGATGGATGGATGGGTGGATGGATGGGTAGGTGGATGGATGGATGGGTGGGTGGATGGATGGATGGGTGGGTGGGTGGATGGATGGATAGAGGATGGATGGATGGATGGGTGGGTGGATGGGTGGATGGATGGATGGGTGGGTGGATGGATGGTGGATGGACGGTCAGGGGTGGGTGGACTCATGTGTTTTGCATGGGCAGGCGGAGGGATAAATGTGGGGCTCTGCCGGATGCCCATCGTCTGTACCCAGAGCCCGAGGTGCCTTTTGTCTTCCATGCCCCGGGGGGTGCGGTGACCGGGCCTGTGAACCTGGCACAGCCCTGTCCTGGCAGCCGGAGGGCTGATGCATGCAAAGCGGGCATCTCCTTGCCCATCCGCATGACCACCCTGGCGCGGCCCGGTCTGACAGCTAATGACATTATTGTGTGGAGACAATGGCCGTGGGCATTTGCTGACCGCGCTTGGATGCGGAGCTAATCCCGCATTCTCGCCCTGCGCTCGGCGGGCACGCAGCGATCCCCGTCTTGGCATGGGCGCCGCTGGGGAAGGTATAAAGGCCACCTCCTGCCGCCAGGCTCCAGGGCACTCCCGGGGCTGGTGTTCGGGTACGCGGGTAAGCGCCCCTCCGCCCTCCTTCCCTCCCCTTCCCGGGGCCTGCCTGCCTGTGGCCTAGAGGCCAGCTTGGGCAGAGACTTCAGGGCTGGCCCTGCCTGTCCTTCTCTGTGTGGTCCTCACTCCTCCGCGATCAAGGGGGATGGGGAGCCCTGGGCGAACAGCCTGGGGACCCCCTTATAAATATAAAGCCCTTGGTTCTCCTGGCCAGTGTGCGGGCAAATCCACGGAAGGTCTGGCGAGCCTGCCATCAGCGTTGATGGCTCCCGGGGCCGCGCCGTCGGTGCCCCCACTCCCCGCCCCAGATGCCCCCTCTGTGGGCAGTCTTGGGGAACCGCAGGTCTCGGGGGGCAGGTGATTCGGTGCCACCATGCTCTGCCACGTAGCAGTGTTGAGCCGGGGGGGGGGGTGCTGCGCCTCCGGGCGCCTCGGCCCCTCGGCCCCGCGCAAGGTCTTCTGAGACGCCACTGCAGCCCCGTGTGCAGATGGATCACTGAGGCCCAGGGAGGAAGGAAGGGAGCTGGGGCCGCCCTAGGTGGCAGGATCGGTGCCCGAGTTGGACAATGGAGCTTTGCCACCTTGAGCCTGAGAAACCTCCCGTAGCTGTGTGTGTGTGTGAGAGACAGAGACAGAGACAGAGAGGGGTGGGCTGGGACCCAGCACCCCACAGCTCCGAAGGCCGGATTTCCGGATGGACCAGCTGACCAGCTCCCAAGCCGTTGAACTGATTTTCTTCTTTCTGTGGGGGGGAGGCTGGGTGTGTGTGGGGGAGCCCTGGATTGATGGAGGAGTTCCCATCCCCACCTGCCCCGGGCTGGCCTTCCATCCCGTCTCGGGTCTGGGTGTTGGGGAGACAGGCAAAGGCGCAGAGGGGAGGAATGGGTGGGGGGGAAGAGGCAGGGGTACATTGTGGGCGCGGGTGGTGTGTCCCCGCGGGCTCTGCCTCTCCTCAGGCAAGTGGCGGGCCAGGACCTCACCTGGGGCTCTAGTTGAGCCCCGCACTATTGGGGGACCCCACTCCCCCTCCGCCCGGTGCGGGTCTGGTCAGTCAGGAGGGAAGCCAAGGTTTGCAGGCAGCAGCCCCCTCCGAACGCCGTGTTCCAGGATGAGCTGGGAGCAGCGGGGTCCCTCGGGGTCCCACATTTCTTGTGTTTTCCAGGTGACACCTGCACGGACACGCCACCATGGCTGCAGACCATCAGACCCAGGCGGGCAAGCCGCAGCCCCTCAACCCCAAGGTACTGGGGGGGGGGGGAGGGGACGAGCAATCCTCCTACAGACTCGGTTTCCCTTCTGCCAGTACCCCTACCACCCCTTTTCCTCTCTGGGCCTCAGTCTCCCTGATCTGTGCACTGGGCTTGGTTCTACGTCCCTGTTGGAGATGGCGCTCGTGAACAGGAGGTTAGCGTGCAATATTCAGACCCGGTCCTGCTGTGTGACCCAGGGCCAGTCACTTGACCTCTCTGGGCCCTGGTTCCTGCCTCTGTCAGACTGACAGGCAGGGTGGAGAGATCAGGCTGAGCCTACACCTGGCCTGCCTTCAGTGCCCATCAGCCAGTGCCCGCCGAGAGCCCCCCTCCTAAGGAGGTGGGGTGGATCCTGGTGACCCCAGGCCCCTGCCAGCTGCCCCCCCCAACCCACTGCCTCTCTGTCATTCTGCTCCAGAGTGGGGTGGGGGACGGGTCGCATGAGGACCCCCCCGCCCTCTCCCCCCCCCCCCCCGGCCATGTCTGCCTCTGTGCCTGACCTGGCTGGTCCAGCCCCCGCCTGCTCTGTCTGTCCTTTGGGTTCTGTGTGCTCAGAGGACAGACAGACAATAAGCAAACAAATACCAGGAGTGAGACGTCTTCACGGGGTAAGAGTCTCCCCAGAGGCAACAGGGAGGGGCTAGGGTTGGGTGGTGGGGAGGGGTCCCAGGCCCCTCGGAGGAGATGACACGTGCACAGAGACCTGCCTGGAGATGTGAGCGAGCAGTGACGTGGGAACTGGAGGCAGAGGTGGATGAGAATCCTGGTAAGGGTGGGGAGCAGCAGGTGCAAAGGCCCCGGGGTTGCTAGTGAGCATGGGTGGGTTTCAGGACCAGCGAGAACAGGCTCTAAACTCATTTAAAGCCGCGTGCCTAATCAGAGCTTTCCAGAAGTCACATCACCAAAATAAAAAGAAAGGAAGAAAACCAACACAGGTGAAATGAATTTTCACCTAATACTTACTTGTTCAATCACTACAAGCCGACTGTGAACCTTTAATGGACAATTAACCTAAGAATTCCCCCTTCACCTGACGCCTAAGGAAAGTAGATGTGGATTTTTCTGCTTACAGAACATCTTAACGAGGGCTGGCTTCCCCTGCTCACCAGCCACGTGGACCTGGTTGGTCGTACCGTTCTCAAAGCTGCAGGCTTAGAAGATTCAGCCCCATGGCAGGGGGTAGTGGCTCATGCCTGTAATCCCAGCCACTCAGGAGGCTGAGATCTGAGGACCCTAGAAAGGTCTGAGAAAGGTCTCTCATCTTGGATGAGCCAGCAAAAAGCTGGGCTGAAGGCATGGCTCGGTGGTAGAGTGCCCGCCACGGAGCTAGCAAGCCTTGAGCAAAATGCAAGGCCCTGAGTTCAAACCTCAGTGGCACCAAAAAAAACCAAAAACCAAACCAAAATGCCTGGACAGCGTAGAAGATTCTAGCTCCGTCCTCATGGTCCTCAGAGGCAAATGCTGGGCTGGCTGAACTTCCTCAGGGCCAGCACCTCCCGGGCCAGGAGCACCACAAACAAAAGCCCCCAGATGCTTCCAGATTCTTCTCTAAGGCCGGAAGATGGGCTGGATCTTCTGCCTAGTGGATGGGAGAAGTGAGGCCCAGAGGAGTCAAGTTCTTCCTAGGGTTGCGCAGCCGGTGGAGGCGGCTGCCTGCGCCCCTCTCCTGACCCCATCAGGGCAGGTCAGTGAGCACCAGAGCAGGACAGATGCCTGGAATGCAGGCCGCTCTCTCGGCTTCCTTTGTTCTGCTAATCTGGGGCTTGGGCGCGGGCGCCTGGCCTGCAGGGCAGGCCCAGCTGCCTCAGTGGCTCCGTGCTGTGCCCCTCCCCCAGGCCGGGGCCCGGTGCTCTCTTCTTTATCCAGAGGCCATGCTGGGGAGGTAGGGGCGGCCCTGGCCCCTGCTTCCCACGGGCCCTCCTGTCAGCACTTGGCTGGGAGTCGTCGGTGACTCTCGCTTCCTTTTTTGTTTTGGGAGGGGAGCCGTTCTGTTTCTCTGATGGAGGATCCCGGGGGCCCCTTCTCAGGGCTGCTGCCATGACTCAGAGTCGTGTTCCTAGTAGGTCGCCTGGTGCAGTGCGGTGGCTCTGGCCTGTCATCCCGGCTACACGGGAGGCTGAGATCCAAGCATCGCAGTTCAAAGCCAGCCTGGGTAGGAAAGCTTGTGAGACTCTGATCTCCAATGAACCACCAGGAAGCTGGAAGCAGAGCTGTGGCTCACGCGGTACAGTGCTAGCCTTGAACAAAAGAGCTACGCAAGGAGTACAGGATTCTGAGTTCAAGCCCCAGACTGGCATGCACAGACACACACACACACACACACACACACTCACTCACACAGCTCAGGAGACGCCATCCCAGCCAAGGGCTGGGCAAGGTGCTATGAGTCTATCACCCCCAGCAACATGAGGACGCACCCGGAGGAGGATGGCAGCTCAGGCCACCCGGGCCGGGCACAGACTGAGGACGTGACTGGGTAATAACCAATGCTGTATGGTGTGGCTCAAGCGGTAGAGCACATGCTGAGCGAGCGCGAGGCCCTGGGTTTAGAAGAAAGAGAAGAAGGAGGAGAAGGAGGAGGAGGAGGAGGAGAAGGAGGAGGAGGAGAGAGAGAGGGAGAGGGAGGAGAAAAGAAGGGAAGGAAAGAAAGAGGGAAGGAAGGAAGGAAGGAAGGAAGGAAGGAAGGAAGGAAGGAAGGAAGGAAGGAAGGAAGGAAGGGAGGGAGGGAGGAAGGGAGGGAGGGAGGAAGGAAGGAAGGAAGGAAGGAAGGAAGGGAGGGAGGAAGGAAGGAAGGGAGGAAGGAAGGAAGGGAGGGAGGAAGGAAGGGAGGAAGGAAGGAAGGGAGGAAGGAAGGGAGGGGAGGCAGTTGAGGACTACCCCGGAGGGGTGGGGCTTAGAGGAAAGGCTCAGGTGTGCGCAGGTGCGTGTGTAATTCTACCAGGCCACTCTGGTGGGGGAAACGCTGTCTCCAGGCCCTCGGGCTCAGTGGGCCCCCACGAGTGCCCTGCAAGCCGCTCCTGTTTTCTGCCTTAGAGCTGGAAGGTTGTGGTGACATCTCAGGCTGGGACTCCCGGCAGGTGCCTGGCCCCGGGCCCCTCTCCTCCCTAGTCCCCCTCCCTCCCCTCACCGTCCCCCCTTCCCGTTGCAGATCATCGTGTTCGAGCAGGAGAACTTCCAGGGCCACTCGCACGAGCTCAGCGGGCCCTGCCCCAACCTGAAGGACACGGGCGTGGAGAAGGCGGGCTCCGTCCTGGTGCAGGCCGGACCGTGTGTACAGGGCGGGGGGGGCTGGGGGCGGGTGTTCCCTCTCTGAGCCCCTAGATGCCTGACTTAGGGGGTCAGGATGTGGGGGGGTCTGGCGGCCTTTGGAAAGCACTGATGCTTTGGGAGCAAACAGCACTGGGTTCAAATCTCAGCCGCGCACTTGGGGGTAGAGGGGTGTCCCTGAGAGGAGGGAGTTATTAGGCCTTTTTATTTGGGGGGGTGGGAAAACTGTTGCTCCTTGTGGGGTGTGCTTCCCAGACACTTCCTGGATGTTTCTAGAACGGCCATTGGATGTGTCTCGAGTGGCCGGACTCTGGCTGTGGGCTTGCCTCTCCCTGGGAGGTTCACAGCCGGAAGCCCCAGCTCGGAGACCCCGACGTCTCCGACCCAAGCCCTCACAGATTTCAGGGCACATCGGGCGCTCAGGTCTGTGAGGGAGGGGTGTGTGAGCACAGCCCCCAGCTTCTGTGGGATCCTCAGGAATGGGGGGACCCATGACCCCCAACAGCTGAGGAGAGTGGAATGCTGGGGTCCAGGGTGGCTGACCCGCACCTCGCCTTGAGGTCCAAGGGAACTTGCTGAGGACAGAGTCCCATGGGTGTAGCCTGGGAGATGGGGGGACCCCCAAGGGAAATGCCCCAGTGGTAGGGGGCACCCCAGGCCCCCCTTTCTAGACAAATGAAGTCTTGCTCATTGGAGTGCTGTTATCTGAGTTTTCGTTATCTTTCAGTCATTTTAAAAATATTTTATTTTTGTCAGTCATGGGGCTTGAACTCAGGGCCTGGGCGCCGTCCCTGAGCTCTTTAGCTCAAGCCAAGCTCTCTACCACTTTGAGCCACAGCACCACTTCTGGTTTTCTGCTGGTTTATTAAAGAGTCCTGCAGACTTTCCTTCCCTGGGCTGGCTTCAAACTGCGACCCTCAGATCTCAGCCTCCTGAGTAGCGTGAGCCATTATAGCCCGCTATCTGCTTTAGTTATCTTTTAACATTTTGGTGGCTGTATGTCTCCAACATGATTTACTCGAGGTGTTTTTGTGTGTGTGGTTGGTTTGGGGCCGGTTCTCATGGAGCTCATACAGGCTGAACGAATGCTCTGCCCCAGCCATCCCCAACCTCTCAGATTTTCCACACCTTTCTTTCTGAAAATATGAATCTTAAAATTTTAAGATCGGTATCTCTCTTTGTTTTGACTTGGATTTTGTTTTTTCATTTGTTTGTCTTTGGCCCATGGCCTCAGACATGGGATCTTCCTGCTTCAGCCTCCTGAGAGGCATGATTAAAGCAAATAACCATTGTTTATTGTTCAAAATTAACATGTGAAATTAAGGATTTAGAGCGCACACACAGACGCCAACTTTACCATTTAAAAGTACTCATGATGATGATTTTGGAGTAAATGTTGCCTTTTTACTATGTATATAGTTAGAATTTCTTTTAAGCCCAAAATTGCCAGATGCTGGTGGCTCACACCTGTCATTCTAGCTACTCAGGAGGCTGAGATCTGAGGCTCACAGTTCAAAGCCAGCCCGGGCAGGAAACTCCATGAGACTCTTATCACCAATAAACCACCAGAAAAGCTGATAGTAGAGCTGTGGCTCAAGTGGTAGAGCGCCAGACCTGAGCAAAACAGCTGAGGGACGGCGGCCAGGCCCTGAGTTCAAGCCCTAAGACTGGCATGATAAACAATGAGCTCGTGGTATGTGTGAGGTTTTGTAGAAAGTTTCGGGAACTCTGCAGGGAGGGCCGGGGTGCGGCTGGGAGCCTGGGCTTGGTGGGGATTGGCTGGTGTTGCCGATTTCACCAGTTCCACCAACCCCACCGATTCCGTTTTGTTTTGTGTTCTGAGGCTGGCTCTGAGCCTGGCCGCGCCCGTGCCGTGCGCGCAGGGGAAGGGTGTGAGTAGGCATCGGTGAGCGGCAGTTTGTGGACCCTGTCCTTATGGGCTCTTGACGGCAGCCAGGCCCCAGGTTCTGGATAAGGATAATGGGGCTTCTCCTTGCTGGGCGATGCGGAGGCTGGGCCCTGCCCGTGCGGATACCTGACCCGCACTCCCTCTCCCGTCCCCCTCGCCAGCTGGGTGGGCTACGAGCAGGCCAATTGCAAGGGCGAGCAGTTCGTGTTTGAGAAGGGCGAGTACCCCCGCTGGGACTCCTGGACCAGCAGCCGGAGGACCGACTCCCTCAGCTCCCTGAGGCCCATCAAAGTGGTAAGCTCACTGCTTCCCTTCACCCTGGGCACCTCGGGACCAGGGGGCGGGGGGCGCCTGGCTGACCTTACCGTGTCCTCCGAGGGAAACTCCTCAAGGTGGGCCTCCCCAGCCTCCATCCTGCGCTGGCTCCCTTCACAGGAAGTGGACGTGGGATGGAGGAATCCTGTCACAAAGCAGCTGCTCCACAAACTGCCATGGGAATATTAAAAGATAGGCTGGGGGCCAGTGCCTCACGCCTATAATCCCAGCTACTCAAGAGACTGAGATCTGAGGATCAGGGTTCAAAGCCAGCCCAGGTGGGAAAGTCCATGAGACTCCTATCTCTAACCACCAAAAAGCCAGAAATAGAGCTCAAGTGGTAGAGTGTCAGCCTTGGGTAAAACAGCTCAGGCACAGGCCCTGAGATCAAGCCCCAGGACCAACACACACACACACACACACACACACACACACACACACACACACACACACACACACACACACACACACACTAATCTGGGTGTTCCATACCAGGTGTGGAACTTCCAAAACCTCTTCCCTCCTGATTCCTTTTCTTTAAAATGTTAAATTGTTATTATAAAGGTGATGTACACAGGGGCTACAGTTACATAAGTCAGGCTAAGAGCACATTTCATCTCTTCTTTCCTTCTCTCCCAGATTTTCCCTCCCACCCCCACCCACAAGTTGTTTAGGATCCAGTGAGTACCACAGCTGCATTTGTTGACCCTTTGTCCCTTCATTTTGGTCCTGATTCTTACTAGAGTGTGAGGTGTTGAGGAGCAAAGGCCCAGCAGTGCCCTGCTATTCTCTACCAACCACCCTTCTAAGCCCTGCCAGCTCCCCTCCGGGCCTGTGGAAGGCTGGTCACATTGGCCATGGCACACACCCAGGGCAGGGATCCCGTGGGACTGGCCCTTCTGCTCCCAGCTGTGTGATGTTGGCCAAGGCTCTTTACCTCTCTGAGCCCCCATCGGCTCATAAAAGTCGCTGAGAGGCTGCAATGACTAAAGAGCCATATCTGGGGAGCGTGAGGGTGGAGAGGGCAGCGGCGGCTGCCACTTAGAAAAGGGGAAGGGAGCCCCTCTTCACCTGTCGCTACCCCTCCTCCCTCCAGGACAGCCAGGAGCACAAGATCACTCTGTACGAGAACCCCAACTTCACGGGGAAGAAGATGGAGATCGTGGATGACGACGTGCCGAGTTTCCACGCGCACGGCTACCAGGAGAAGGTGTCGTCGGTGCGCGTGCAGAGTGGCACGTGAGTGCCCCCTCCCCCCCCACTGTGAAGGCCAAGGCCCCGGCCACCCCCCCCAGCGCGGGCCAAGGCCCCGGCCACCCCCCCCCCCAGCGCGGGCCAAGGCCCCGGCCGCCCCCCCCCCAGCGCGGGCCAAGGCCCCGGCCACCCCCCCCAGCGCGGGCCAAGGCCCCGGCCACCCCCCCCCCAGCGCGGGCCAAGGCCCCGGCCACCCCCCCCCCCAGCGCGGGCCAAGGCCCCGGCCGCCCCCCCCCCCAGCGCGGGCCACGGGGTACGTCGAGGCAGCGGCGTGGGATGGCGCGGCCCGGGCCCGGCCTGGCCACGGGAGGCGCGCGCATGCCAGCCCAGCTGCTCAGGGGGCCGAGACCTGAGGGTTGTCTTTCGAAGCCAGCCCGGGCAGGAAGGATGGTGCCGAGCCAGCTGTGCCCCGCGCCTCCCCACCCGGCCACGCGCGCCCCCAGTGCCCCGCGCCTCCCCACCCGGCCACGCGCGCCCGGCGTGCCCGCGCCTCCCCACCCGGCCACGCGCGCCCGGCCACGCGCACCGAGTGCCCCGCGCCTCCCCACCCGGCCACGCGCGCCCTGCGTGCCCGCGCCTCCCCACCCGGCCACGCGCGCCCCCCAGTGCCCCGCGCCTCCCCACCCGGCCACGCGCGCCCCCAGTGCCCCGCGCCTCCCCACCCGGCCACGCGCACCGAGTGCCCCGCGCCTCCCCACCCGGCCACGCGCACCGAGTGCCCCGCGCCTCCCCACCCGGCCACGCGCGCCCCCAGTGCCCCGCGCCTCCCCACCCGGCCACGCGCACCGAGTGCCCCGCGCCTCCCCACCCGGCCACGCGCACCGAGTGCCCCGCGCCTCCCCACCCGGCCACGCGCGCCCCCAGTGCCCCGCGCCTCCCCACCCGGCCACGCGCACCCGGCGTGCGCCGCGCGCTCACCGCCACCCGCGCGGAACTCCCGACAGCGTGGCCGCTACGAGTGGAGGCTACACTGTCTTGTGTAGGGACAGCGCGAGAGAAAGTTTGCGCATGCCCACTGAGTGCGGCCACCGTGCTGAGTGGGCCATGATAGTCTGCGCATGCCCACTGAGCAGAGTCACCGTCCTGAGGCTTCCATGATAGAGTCTGCGCATGCCCACTGAGCATAGTCACCGTCCTGAGCCTTCCATGATAGAGTCTGCGCATGCCCACTGAGCATAGTCACCGTCCTGAGTCTTCCACGATAGTCTGCGCATGCCCACTGAGCAGAGTCACCGTCCTGAGCCTTCCATGATAGAGTCTGCGCATGCCCACTGAGCATAGTCACCGTCCTGAGCCTTCCATGATAGAGTCTGCGCATGCCCACTGAGCGCAGTCACGGTCCTGAGTCTTCCACGATAGTCTGCGCATGCCCACTGAGCATAGTCACCGTCCTGAGCCTTCCATGAATAGAGTCTGCGCATGCCCACTGAGCATAGTCACCGTCCTGAGCCTTCCATGATAGAGTCTGCGCATGCCCACTGAGCATAGTCACCGTCCTGAGCCTTCCATGATAGAGTCTGCGCATGCCCACTGAGCATAGTCACCGTCCTGAGCCTTCCATGATAGAGTCTGCGCATGCCCACTGAGCATAGTCACTGTCTTGAGCATTCCATGATAGAGTCTGCGCATGCCCACTGAGCATAGTCACCGTCCTGAGCCTTCCATGAATAGAGTCTGCGCATGCCCACTGAGCATAGTCACTGTCGAGCATTCCATGATAGAGTCTGCGCATGCCCACTGAGCGCAGAAACGCTGGCCTATTTTCCACGGTAGAGTCTGCGCATGCCCACTGAGCGCAGAACCGCTCTCCCTTGAGGTTTTCCATCCATTGCTTCGAGTTGTAGATGCAGAACGCGTGGACACAGCGGGCCGAGGGCTGTGTGTGTGTGTGTGTGTGTGCCTGTCCCGGGCGCTGGCCTTTGCCCAGGCTGGCTTCGAACCGCGAGCCTCGGATCCCAGCCTCCCGAGCGGCGGGCTGGGCGGGGAGGGCCCGGCCCGGCCCTCCCCACACCTCTCCCCCCCCCCCCCCCCGCAGGTGGGTGGGCTACCAGTTCCCCGGCTACCGCGGGCTGCAGTACCTGCTGGAGAAGGGCGACTACAAGGACAGCAGCGACTTCGGGGCGCCGCAGCCCCAGGTGCAGTCGGTGCGCCGCATCCGGGACATGCAGTGGCACCAGCGGGGCGCCTTCCACCCCTCCAACTAGAGCCCGAACCCCGCCCCGCCCCGCCCCCGCCACGGCGCACCCCAGCCAGTAATAAAGCGTGCCTTGCAATGAGCCTGCTCTGCGTCGTCTGTTCACCGAAGGCCTGGTGAGAGAGACAGACAGACAGTCCTTAGCTGTGTGACATTGTCCACATTATGCACCTCTCTGAGCTTCTGTGTTTTCTGGTGGTGCCAGGGTTCGAACTCAAGGCCAGGCACTCTCCCTTGGTTAATGCCACACACCTCTAGCCGGGCTGTGCTCTTTCTTTTTGGAGGGGAGGTTCACTGGAGATGGAGCCTCAGGGATTTTCCCCACCCAGGCTGGCTTGGAATCTCAGCCCTCTAGATCTCAGATCCTTGAGTAGCTAGGGTCACAGATGTGAGCCATGGTGCCCAGCTCCAGCCTGTGTTCCTTTACCAGACTCACAATTCCCATTGCCTCCAAAGTAGCTGGCTTAGCTGACCTCCCAGGCCATGTGCTATGTGGACAATGAGCATAATCAGCCTCAGGGAGCAGGTGGCTGGTACTCCAGCCCTTAACCATACATCCACTGGTGGCCATTTTCCTCATTATGAGTCCTGGGCGGTAGGTGGTTGGTTGGTTTGTATGGGAGCCCAGAACCTACCATGCCACCCCACCTACCACCGCCTGCCTGTGTGTCTGTCTATCCCTGGTCCCTCATTCATCCTTTGGCTGCTGGAGGCCTGGCTGCTAGAGGCCAGTGATTGGAGGCCAACTGTCTGTTTTGTAGGGCTGGTGGGATGGCAGCCAGGCATGTGGCTTTCCCAGAGCCCTGCCATCACCACCTGGGGAAACCAGGAGACCGGCAGCGCCTCCTGGAACTGGCACGGTGCGGCTGGGCCCCGGCCGTGGGCGCCCGTCTCTCTGGAGACTCGGCTTCTACGTGTCTACTGCGGGCAGGAGTTGGTGCTGTGTGTCTGGCTGGCTTCTCCCCGGCGTCATTATCCATGAGGCTTCCCCTCCCCCCCAACATGACCCGCCTTTCCATAGGTTTGGGTGTGTTTTTTTTTCCCCCCCTGGTAGAATGCTAACCCCAGGGCATGAGCGTATCCCCCACTGCGTTATTTCTTAAACGTGTTAACCCCTTGATCTTCACATTTAAATGCTTTTTCTTGGAGCTGAGGGAAGGGAGGGGAAAATACGGAGGCCCTAGAGATTGAACTCAGGGCCTTCTGCTTGTAAACAGGTGCTCTGCTCCCCGGGCCACGCCCCTCCACCCTTGTGCTTTTCTTCCTTTTGTAGAAGGTCTGGAGATGGTTGTTAACTTGGGGTGATCCTTGGACCCTGATCTTCCCCGTCTCCTCCTCCTGACAGGTACGCGTCGCCACACGTACCCACATGTCACATGTTCTTGCTGGAGACGGTTTTGGGTGCAGTGGAACCGTCCAGGGTGCGGCCAGGCCCGGCTGGGCTGTGTCCTCTTGCCTGAACCCCCGCCCCCCCCACAGGAGCCAGTTCCCATTTTGACCACCAGGTGTCAGCAAAGCGCCGTGTTCGCAGCTCCTGGCACTGGTCTTGATTGGAGCGGAGCCCTATCAGTCATCGAGGCCTAGCTGGGTGGGGCCACAGCCCCCCTTTATCTTCCCCAAGAGACCCAGACAGAGACTCCCCTCTCCACCCCCCCTCCCACCCCAAGGCCAGGAAGGCCCTGCCCCCAGCGTGTGTGGATGGGAAGACAAATAAAAAGTAAGAGCTATCACACTCGACCTTAGGAGAAGTTCCCAGACCAGAACTTTCAGGCCCACCTGAAAACTAAAATCCAAGTTCCCAGCACCTGTCCTGAGTTAGCCAATCAGAACCTAGGATTTCTGGAGGGGGGTGGGGTTCCACTCACCTGTGCTGGACCAGCCCCCGGGTTGGGGCTAGAGTGCTGCGGCAGGCTTCCACCCTTCCGGCCTGGTGAGGGCCATTCACAGAGGCCCGCGGGTGATGAACGCCCCCTGTCTGACTTGTTATCCTTTTCCTGTAAAGGCTGGCAAAATGGAGCGGAGAGCGGGTAAATCTCCTCTCCCCACCAGTCCACAGAACACCCACCAGGTGGCCTACACTGCCTTTTTCCAAGACAGCAGTCGTCCAGCTGGGCAGAGTAGTGCCTGCCTGTAATCCCAGCCATAGGAAAGACAGTCCCAGCAAGGCCCACTGGGGCAAAAGCTCAGAATCTAACCTGGAACATGAACTTAAAACAAACGTAGAAGAGCTGGCGGGGGGGGGGGGGGGGGGGGGGAGGGGGGGGAGGAGGGGCGGGGGGGGAGGGGCGGGGGGGGGAGGGGGCTCCCATGGTAGAGCTACTTGCCTTAGCAGGCATAAGGCCCGAGTTCAAACTTCGGCCAGGGAGTCACAGCAATTCCAGGTTCCGATCCGTGTCGCCGTGTCTCCAGGTGCTTTAGACTCGGCCCCGTGACCCCTGGGGTGCCCCGCCGTCCGCAGTGCTCTTGCTCTGACTCTGCACTAGAGGCCCGGGGTGGCCAGCGCCCGGCCCGCCCAGGAGAGGCTGTGTGCCACAGCCACCAGCACGGCACAGGCCCAGCAAAGCCTGGCCACGCTCCAGGCCTCCACGTGAACCCTCAGGGCCACACTGTCCTTAGAACCGAGAGCCAGGAAAGAGCCTCCGGCCCTGTGTTGCTTTCCTGTTTTGGGGCAGGCCTCGGACTGTGATCCTCCTCCTTTCCCCTGCGAAGCAGCTGGGATGACAGGCATGCGCTACCATGTTGGTCTTCTTGTTGGAGCACGAGGCCCCTCGTGATGCCCGCCTTCCACGGTGCTGGCTTCATGGCTGCTGCTTTGCTTTCTCTCCTGTAACCTGTGCGCCGCTCCCCGCCCCGTCCCAGCCCTCCCCCACAGAGCTGCATCGGCGGCCCTGGGTGCGATCGCCGGCTCATCGATGTCATAAGCTGAGTGCAGCAGAAAGTCCGGGCGTGGCTTTATCCACGCCGTCGCGGGCCGGGTGACTTTGGGTGGATCGCTGTGCTTCTGCAGTTCCTGCCTGTTATTTATGCAAGAGGAGACGATGGGCGGCAGGTGGCAGATGCTACCGCCCTGGTGAGCATGGCCAGACATGCACTACTGCCATGGACAGACGAGCAGACAGACAGACAGACAGACAGACAGACAGGCAGGTGCTCCGAGAGCCCCTCTCACACAATGGCCCACCCCGTCTGTCCCCCTGTGGCTCTGTCCTCCTCTCGCGATGACAGGCCGGGCGCCCATGGGCACTGCATTGTCTCCTCTCTACCGAGTTGGCAGATTCTCGCAATTTCCCAAGATTAAGGGGACCAAAAATACCCACCGTTGCCCGGGCTTCCGAAGACACATCTGTTCCCGGCAGCGCCTCCGAGGGAAGTGGGGCCTCAAAGGGAAGGGAAGCGCATCGGAGGATGGGCGCAGCTGTGGGGACCCGCTGCCAACCCCCCCACACCCCCCCCCCAGCCTCGGCTTGCCACTGAGCTACACGGGGATGAGGGCTGGGAAGAGCTGCAGGTGTCAGGAGCCCAGGACTCCTGTCCAGCTACACGGGAGGCCCATCACCCCGCTGTCTGCCGGACACGGGGAGGCGGGGCTCGTGGGCTGTGACCCAGGGCCGTGGACACATTGGACAAGGACTCTCCCATTGAGCTATTACCACTCTCCCCCCCCAACACATACAGACATCACACCCCAGTCTTGGATTTTTGAGACAGGATCTTACTATGTAGCCCAGGCTAGCCTCAAATGTATGAGCTTGATCTTCCTGTTCCAAGTGCTGGGATTACAGGAAGCACCACCCTGCTCAACGTTGAAGAAATCCTGTGTACCACCTAGCCAAGAGATGACAGAGTCTTGTGATGCTATGTAGGCTCCTGGATACATCCATGCCTGAAGCCAGGCATTCTGAGTGTCTATGTTAATAAGGATTCTTCAGAGAGATAGCAACACACACACACACACACACACACACACACACACACACACAAACAAATATGTAAATTGTGGGGTTGGCAGAAAGATAGAGGCTGAGAAGTCCCAATATAACACTTCCTGCTTCAAGTCTGAGGGTCTTGGAATCAGGAAGATGGATGGAATAAAGCTCCCGCCCCCAAAGCCAGTAAGGCTCAAGACCACATCTGAGTCCGAAGGTGGGAGAGGAGCACTGCCCAGCCTGAGCGCGCAAGGGACAAGAATCCCCTCAGCACGTTTTCTCCTGTCCAGGCCTTCACCCGATTGGACGAGGCTCACCCGGCCAGATGAGGAAGGAGGATGTGCTTTATCTGGGCTACAGACCCAACCAATACCCCTTAACCCAAATGTCCCTTGCCAGGCACACCCGGAATAACATTTGACCAGATATCTAAGCACCCCTGTGGGTTGGAGGGGGGGGCGGGTCCCCTTGGTATCAACTCGTTTAAAACACTCTGGCGTTGGTGCGATGTGCTGGGGACCGGAGTCTTGACTGACAATTCGTGGGGACTCTTCTGGGGTCGGGGAGATGAGCTCTTTATAGCGGGGTGCCTGGGTGAGAGATGGTAAATTCCCCAAGGTGACAGGTTGCCCAGAAACAGGCTTTTGAAACTCCACTTGGCCCCGAGTCCTGAAACCAGAGACAAGAGAAACAGAGAAGGGTGAGACAGACAGACAGACAGGGATGGATAGATGGATGGATGGATGGATGGATGGATGGATGGATGGATGGAAAGAAGGAGGGAGAAGAGCCTCCCAAACGTAGAACTACTGGTTGCTAACCATTTTTTCCTGCTTTGGAGAGAGCACAGCACAGAGAGAGACGAAGCGAGGGAGAACCCAGCTCCAGCACCTGCCAGGACAGACAGACATCCCGTGATGAGCACCTGGATCCAGCTGTGCCTGAAGCAGACCTTCCCCGACAGGGAGGCACATAAACCCACCTGGGTTGGGCCAGTGATGGGTGGCCGCTTTTGATCCCTTCAAAGCCATTGGCAAATGGGCAAAGGAAGGGGCGGGGCAGAGGTGTTCGTGTGTCCGTATGCTTGTGTCCGTGGGCTACAATTTGGCCTGGGCCTGGCTAGGCGTGGAGATGCCAGATGGCCCAAGCCTCTAGTTCCCCTTCTGAGTCTCCAGTCTGGAGGCTCGCCCAGCTGTCCTGAAGTGCCCGGCCTCAGTTTCCTCCTTGGTAACGGGCGGGCCCCCATCTCCCCTGCCTGGGACAGGCAGGCGGGGAACCGTCCAGCATGGGGCTCGGTGCCCGCTGCCCCCGTGTGGACAAACCCCGCTGCCTATTGGCCGGGGCCGGCTCACCTTGGGGGGTGCAGCCCGCGGCTCCCCTCTGACCCACTTTTCCCTGCACATTTGGCCTCAGGCCCGGGCCCTGGCCTATTTTAGGGCCACCTTGTTTTGTGGCAGGAAAAGAAGAGTCATAAAGGCTACCTTTACACAGGGGGTCACTGTGGGGTTGGATGGGGGACAGGGCTGCAGGGGGGTGGGGCGGGGAGGGGCCCAGGACTGGCTGTGAGGAACACGCCCCCCCCACCCCAGGGGACGGCCCCTCCCCGGGGTGGTATAAACAAGGCTCAGGAGGCGGCCTGGGGAGCTGGGCTGTGTTGGGGTTGGGGGAGGAAGCGGGGAAGGTTGTGGTGGCTTGGGTTCAAGTTTTCGTGGTTCATGGGACCATCCGGATCTTTGGAAGGAAGGGGGCAGGGTTTTGGAAAGAGGGGTGCAAAATCCGTGACTTGGCCCACGGAGACTTCATTGAAGACAGAAGGGGGCCCAGGAAGAATGGCTAAGCCAGCACACAGCCTTAGGGGACACAGGCCCTCGGTCACCTGAGAGGGGGTAGGCGTCTAGCAGGGAAGGGACAAGGAAGGCCCAGGCCTGGACGGGAGTAAAGCTCAAGGATGTGGCTGTTGCTTCCAGGCAGTGCCAGGTCCGCGAGCTGAGGGCCAGACGGCTGAGCTGGCGGTGCCCGCTCTGCCACCAACCACATTCCCATTCCTGGTTCTCAAGCTGGAGACCTGCAGGTATGGATGGAACCAGGTTCCCTGCGTTCAGGATCTCCAAGCCCACCGTGTCTCCGAGGCCCTGCCTGGGTCCAGCCTCCTAGAGCTGGTCCTCCGTTATGTCTGCCTCCTTTCAAGCACAGCCCCGCTGGCAGCTGCCCACATTCCACTCCACCAAACCGCTCCATAGGGGGCCTTTGCACATGCCAGATCTGTCCCTTCCCCCGGTTAGGCCCTGACCATCCTTTGAGTTCTCTCCCAGGCAGCTCTAGGTCAATTTGACATCTGACCTTCCTACAGCCCTGGGTGCTTCTTTTTAATTTTATGTTTTAAATTCTGGGGAGTTCTGGGGGTTTGAAGTCAGAGCATGCGCCTGCCAGCCTGCTAGGCAGGCTCTGTACCACCTGCGCCATGCCCCTACCATACTTGTTGCATTTTGGACCCAGGCTGGCCTCAGACCATGATCCTCCTCCCTCCGCTTCCCATATAGCTGAGATCACAGACATGTACCACCACACCCGGCCCACGCTTGGTACTTCTTGACTTGTAACTGGACCTCAGGCCTCACCTCCCACCCCCCACCCCCCCACCAGCTGCACACCACAGAAGCAGGCGCATCGTAGGCTCTCACCTCAGCCAGGCCTCTAACTTGAGCCAGCCAAGCCCGTGTGAGCCGGGCAAGGTGGGATCCTCCTGCAGCCTTGCGTGGCTGGCGCAGCGGCCCTTGTGTGTTTGCAGACGTGTGTCTGAGAGCTGGGGCAGGACCCGTTCCCGCCCGAGGATCTCCAAGACGGGGCTCAGGTGCTTTCCTTCTACTCCCCTCCCTCACCGGCCCCAGCTTGGCTTGCAAGGATCTGGGGGGTCAGCGTGCACCAGGCAGGCAGAGCGGGCGGGCCGTGGATGCCACGGGGAGCGACGGAGATCCACGTCCGCGGTGGGGGCTGAGTTCACGGGCGTGGGTAATGGTGCCACAGGGCCCTGGCGTCGCCGTGGGAACACGGTCACTTTCCCAGCTGGTGGCAGATGCCACACTGGGAACTGGGGAGGGGTCTCCGGCCCCCACTGGGGTGGGGGGGAGTGGGTGGGTGGCAGGGCGCAGTAGTCAGGCTGTGGTCCGTGGTGGGAAATTGCTCCTCTGGGTGCCAGCTGGCACCCAGCCGGCGGAGCCGGCGCTCTTTGTGCCTTGAAGGAATTAATTATGCCTTATGGCAAAGAGATAGAGTGAGATTTATGGCAGAGTCGGGGACAGATGGCCCTGAGAAAATAACACGGGGCTGCGGAGACCGGGGGCGCTGGTGTCTGGGGCCAAGGGATGCATGTGTGTGTGTGCATGCGTGTGCTTGCTTTGCGTGTGCGCATACACACATGTGGGTGCATGCTTGTACATGTTCACACATTTACATGTGTATGCACATGCATGTGCGCATCTCTGTGTGTGTGTGTGTGTGTGTGTGTGTGTGTGTGCCAATGCTGGGGCTTGAACTTGGGGCCTGGGCGTAGCCCTGGGCTTTTATTTATTTATTTTTTTTCTCAAGCTGTTTTTCTCTGCCACTTTGAGCCACAGCCCCACTTCCAGCTTTCTGGTGGTTCATTGGAGATAAGAGTCTCACAGACTTTCCCGCCTGGGCTGGCTTTGAACCACAATCCTCAGATCTCAGCCTCCTGAGTAGCTAGGATGACAGGCAGGAGCCACCAATATTCTTCTCGCCCTGGCTTTTGCTGATTCCCTCCTCTCCGGAAGGGAGGACTCGGGCCTGGCTCCCGGGTGTGTGAGGAGGGAGGGAGCCGATCTCAGAGGACCTGCTGCCGATCTCAGAGTCCCTGCCCGATGTGCTGGGCAGCCCTGGTGGCACCATTCCCCTGAGGTCTCCAGCCCTGACATCCAGCGTCCCCGGCCTTCCTGCTGAATGGGTCCCAGCGAGCCCCCGCAGCCGTCCCAGGGCTGTCACGATGTGGGTGAGCTTGTCTGTTGGGGGGCCCAGAGCCCCCCTCCCCCGAGTCCTTCCCTCCTGTTCCCCCTCCCACAGCCCTCCCTCGCACCTGCTGCGCCACACCCACAGTTCTCTGCCCTTCCCCCCAGTCCAGCCCCGGGGTCTTGGCACACTCCGTTCCCACAACCTGGATGTCATTCCTATGGCTCGTGTGGGACTTGGAGTTTCTAAAGCCTGGCTTTCCCGGCAGGTGTGGGAGTGGGAGGTCTTCCCTGCTTTACTTCATCTCTGAGCCTGGGGCTTGGGTCACAACCTCTGTGTGTGTGTGTGTGTGTGTGTGTGTGTGTGTGTGTGTGTGTGTGTAAGGGGGGATGGACTCCCAGCACAGGTGAAGTGGGGGCTGTAGATTAATTTCACCATCAGCCCCAGCGTGTCCCCTGTCCCCACGCTCTGTAATAAGGAGAGAAATGGCGTCTTGGCGCTCAGCAGAACTTCCGGAGGTCTCCACGAGCAAGCCCAGCCTCGCTCCACCGACACCGCACCTTGCGGCTTCCTCAAGCACCTCCGCCCCACCCCCCATCCAGCGGCCCCAGCGCCCCCTCATCCACAGGGGACGCTCTCACCCCCCTGGGACTGCCTGGAAATGATCCCCATCCCCATGGCAGGTCACCCCGTGTGTCTGAGGTCTGTGAGAGATGGATAGGAACTAGCAATAAATAGCACAAGTGCAGGACGCAGACAGCACCAGTCTGGTGTCTCCATCTCTGTCTCTGTCTCTCTCTCTCTCTCTTTTTATCTGCCATGGGGCTTGAACTCGGGGCCTGGGCGCTGTCCCTGAGCTCTTTCACTCAAGGCTAGCACTCTACCACTTGGAGCCACAGCGCCACTTCCGGTTTTCTGGTGGTTCATTGGAGATAAGAGTCTCACGGGCTTTCCTGCCTGGGCTGGCTTTGATCCACGGTCCTTAGATCTCCTCCTGAATAGCTAGGATGACAAGTGGAACGGTTCTGAAGTAAAACACAGCTGAGGACCCTGGGGCAGTTCCCACTCCCAGCAGCCCCCGCGGGGTGGAGCTACCTTCCAACGTGCTCTTAGACCCCAGGCACATTTTCTAAAGATGTAAGAATTGCTCCTCTGGAATTTTTCATTTGCTATTTCTGCAGGGGACAGAGGGTAAACTGAGAGGTCAGAGAGCAAAACCACGGGGATGGATTGATGACAGGGAGCGGAGGCTGGTCAACCGCAGCACTGGAGACCCAGCGCTCAGAATCGACCCCCGTCCTGTCTAGCCGAACCTGCGGCTCACATGTCGGCAATCTCATCCCATCGGAGACAGATACAGCGGTCTAGCAGACTCAAGGCCTGTGAGCGAGCAAACCCTCTTGCTCTGATGGCCGGGGGGCTGTGTGTTACACAGCGCTCACCCGCTGATACATCATCCAGGCATGCTGTGCGATTGCTTCATAGTGAATGGCAAACCGTGCCTGGAAAGAAGTTTGGAGGAGCAGGTGCTGGTTCATTTGGGAAGGAGGAAGCACAGGGTCCTTGTTGACCTTGGCCTGTGTATGTGTGTTTGGGGGACTGGGGGGGGGGGAAGAGAGAGAGAGAGGAAGAGAGAGAGAGAGCTCACATCCTACTGTGAGATCCACACACTAAAGGACCAGTGTTTCACAAACTATGTCTCACAGGGCATTAATTCTGAGAAAGGTCAGCTGAGGTTCTGCGGAGGAACGGGGGATATTGCACAGAGCCATTTCATATCCTTATTTATTTTGTACTACAGGGGTTTGAACTCAGAGCCTCATGGCTTGCTAGTCAGGTGCTCTACACCTGAGCCGTACCCAGAGCCCTTTCTATCTACATCTCATTCATAGCTGGGATTATAGTGTGTACTACCCCGCTTAGCTTATGGGTTGAAATGGGTGTCTTGCTTACATTTCCTTTTCTTTGTTTTTTGCCCAACCTGGTCTTGAATTCCTAATCTCCACCTCTGAGTAGTTGGGGCCATGCACCACTGTACACAGCCTCTGGATTGTTTGTAAAACAAACAAGTAGTCAGGAAACCTTGACCCAGAGCTGAGAAATGTCTGTGTAGACAACAGGTGGGACTTTCATCCTGGTATTGGCAGCTGGATCCCTAAGCCAGTGCCCCTGGTCTTGGGATCTAGAGACTACTATGAGGCCTTCCTCTGGTCTGCGGTGCCTTTAAGCATTAAGGCATTCCAGATTTCTTCAGCCACACCTCACTAGCCTGGTCACCAGCTTCCACCCTTTGCCTAGATAGTTGCCTTTGCTCTTCTTTGTAACCGGAGCCAGTTCAGCATTCCAAGGGTGGCGCTAGGCCTCCCTCCCTCCCTTGCACCCCTAGTGTGGCCTGAAAAAGCAGGACTCTGTGCCCATCACACAGCTCTCTCGACTCGAATCGCTTTTCTCCGAATGAGAATCCATTCTAAGCCTGTGGTGTGCATGCCCCAATGTGAAGACCCAAGTTACGCGGAAAGCTTTATATTTATCCCATGTAAATGTTATCTGCTGAGATTTGCCTTCGCGCCTGCTTGAATCCTGGCTCATGTTTTCAGCCTCTTAGAGAACTCCGCCTCCGAGACAGAAGTGAGCCTGTGACCTTTGAATATGAGATTTTTCTTGCCAACCCAACACGGGTTCTTTTTTTCTCCTCTTAATGACTTTTTCTCTGGCAAGTGTCACTCATTACTCCACCCAAGAAATTCAGACAAGGGTTGACTAGGTCTCCATCCCAGAATGAGCACGGGACCAAGGGCTAGCCAATTAGATGCAGGACCCATCTTCACGCTCTGATTGGCTTATCGACAGACATCTGGCAAACATGACTGATACCGGTTAAATCAGAGGTGAGACTCACCCTCCAACTCTGATTGGCTTAGGGACAAAAGACCTGATAGACAGCACTGATACTGACCAGTCAGACACAAGACCCATTCCTCTCATCTCTGATTGGCTAGAGGTGGGGCCCACCTCCATCTCTGATTGGCTAGCGGATAGATGCATGGTGAACACTGAGAATTCCTCTTGGTAGCCTAGAGACAGCTGGGAAAAAAGGAAAGATGGGGGATGTTCTCCACTAGGGGTGGTGTCAGAAAGACGAGGTCCTAGAACTGCTGACTGATAGCTGCGTGGCTGTCTCTCACACACACACACACACACAAAGTGGGAATGTTAGAATAGATTATATCCCCAGCCATACTCCCAAACAACCTCGTAGGATAAAAAACAGCCCTGTAAAGACAGGCCGCCACGGAGGAGATGAAGTGCTCAAGATGGTGCACTGTCACCGTTAGTGACAGGTGTGGGTTTGGCGGCTGCCCCAGGCCGGGCGTGGAGTTGGAGGCGCAAGGACACCTGGAGGAGATGGCTGTGTTCCTGGCCCAGTGATTTCCCAGGTGTGGGGGAATGAACGGAGCTCCGTGCTTCAGGGGGCTGCAGGCTGTCTGCAAACCGTATTTTAGTCTCTTCAGCAACAACCCGGGACATCCCCGCACCTTGTGCCGGCAATGGGACGCTTTCCAAACCGGGGATTTCATGTTCTGCCAATGACACTTGGAAGGGAGCCAAGGAACGATCCTGGAGAAGCTTTTCTTCACAACATTGGGCTGAATGTTTGGGAGGGGTGCAAAATGTTTTCCTATGCAAATGTGCTGTCAGGCACATGTGCTCCATAAAGTTTGAGTATGGAAAAAAAAAGAGGAGGCATTCTAATAGGAAATGCAAATCTGCAAGACCTCTTGGGAGAAGTTCATGTGTGTGTGTGCACATGTCACCCCATCTTTATTCTGGTTAGATCTAAAGTAAACATTAGATCTAAAAACACATAATATGGCCCATCACTCCAAATGCAAATGTTGCTTACTTCACCACAGCTTCTGGGGCAGCTGTGTGTGAATTATTTATGTATTGAAATATGTATTTTCATTATAAAAAGTATTCTCTCTTCTCTATCATAGACAGGGCATTAGACTAGTGTTCTATTCAACTATGGATCTGGTAGCTTGTGTTCTCTGTGAAGTCCATTTTGGATTATAAAGGCGGCAGGGTGAGTCGTTTGTGTTTGAAAGATGACAGGCCTTTTGGCGTTAAGATCACCCCCTGATCAAACCAGTCCTGAAATTGTATTTATCCCACACTCTGAGCTTAGGCCCCCGATGAGAGGTCAAATTGGGAGTCTGTATTGGAGAGATCAAACCAGTCCTGAAGATGTATTTATCCCACACTCTGAGCTTAGGCCCCCGATGAGAGGTCAAATTGGGAGTCTGTATTGGAGAGATCAAACCAGTCCTGAAGATGTATTTATAAATTGGGAGTCTGTATTGGAGAGCCCGTGTCTGCAGGTTGGAGTCTTGTCTCACAGACCGGAAGGCCCTGGCGTACACGTAACACTCTTAGAAAAAGGAGCCATGGCAGTAGGAAAGAAAGGGCAGAAAAACAATACCAACCATCCAGATCAACTCCAGTGAAGAGCTGGAGGGGGACGCCCTGGTGACGGGAGCAGAGCCGGAAGACACGAAGCATGCATGGCATCATGGCCCCTGAGCTGGGCCTGGTCTGAGTAAGGCCCCGGTTAGGGGGCACAAACTCAGTCTCCACAGTTCAAGGCCCAGGTCCAGTAACCTATTGTCCAAGTGTCCCCTCCCCCTGCCCCGCCTCTAGGAATTCAGGCATGCCCATCACTTGGGGGTGGGACTTCCTGTCTCTACCCTGAAAACAAGATGGCCCCCGTCAAACCCAATTCCTTATCATCTACCATGTGGCCAAGATGGTGCC